>NC_140168.1:39359592-39384592 GCF_963971535.1 Notolepis coatsorum | reverse complement strand
TCCTCACTGTTCCTATAGTTTTGTTTTAATTAGTGACTCATGATTTTATCCAAATTCTTTTATTCTACTTTTTTTATCGGGTTTCACTGTTTTTTAACTGCTGTCTGTTGTTGTTGTCATTTATTTCTGATTTTGTTTTGTTGTGTTTTTTATATTAAGCTGTCGTGTAAAGCACCCTGTGCATTCGTGCTGTGAAGGGTGCTATATAAATAAAAGTCCTTCATTCATTCATTCATTCATTCATTCATTCATTCATTCATTCATTCATTCATTCATTCATTCATTCATTCATTCATTCAGTAAAGTGCAATAGTAATATACAACGTGCAGGTTATTTTAAACTGGGTATAAAATATATAAATGAGTGAGTATAGTGTTAATCAGATGTATGTACGGAGTTCACATGGGGAGAAAATGGAAAAGTCACATGACAGACAGACAGGGCCTGGTTTGTATTAGACCCCAATGTCAACGCCGATCACCTCTTTGCTGGAGCCGACTTGAAGGCCTGGCCCTGCATGAACATCAGTTTAAGTAACGCATAGTGGGAAGCCAGGTGGTGCCAGTGAGAAACAGGTTGGATTAGAATGATGTTTAACTGAGCTTCATTATGCTCTACTGTACATAATGCTTAGCTTCTACACTGTGAGCAGATGTGGATAGAAATATTACAGATTGAAAGATGAAATTGCTGTTGAGTGGCCTTTAATCTGGGTTTGAATCCTGCTCTTGACCTGTGTTGCATGGCGCCACCCCCCCCCCACCCCCCCTTCCATGTCTCCTGTCACTGTATGCTAGGGGTGACCTCCCACAGGCAATCTGCAGAAAAACCTAAATGTGCTTAAAAGTGCTTAACCAGAGATGTGCTTATAATTGTTCAAATAATCAGAAAAACAAACAAACGAGCAAAATGAATAATGTCTAACAAGTTTTTGGTCGACTAAGACCAAACGACTAATGCAGTGGTTCTCAAACTTTTTACACCAAGTACCACCTGAGAACATAGCTGGCTCTCCAAGTACCACCATATGACAGGCGTTAAAATACAGTCTATTCAGCTATGCGCAGTTCACGCAGGAGGCAAATGTATTCCTAATACCATTATGTATTGTTAACTTTTGTCAGACACAGCCACAATGTACAAAGGGATAGCACTAGAACTAGCAAACGCTTCCACACAACTCATACAATGCAAGGGGCATTGAGAACATAATAACTAACATTCTCACATAGCAAGTGAGAAAATTAAGAACAACTGTATTTCAGCAAATGTACTTAATTCTCTCTCTCTCTATCTCTCTCTCTCGCTCTCTCTGTCTCTCTCTCTCACACAGCAAGCGATTGTCCATCATTCTCTCTCTCACTCACACACACACACACACACAATTATTTTGTTACAAAAACTTAATTTCCTGCATTCTGGTGCAGGGATTTTTGAAATTTTACCCTTTAAATGCCAGTGTTTGTGATGGGCATCACAAATTATTGTAAAAAAGAAAAGAAACACATATTTAATACATTTTTTAATGTTTACCCTTTAAATGCCAGTTTGTGTGATGGCATCACAAATTATTGTTAAAAAAAACACAAAAAGTAAAATATTTTCAATATATCAAATGCAAAGTACATTTATCCGGGGGGATTGTTACAGGCTAGGCATGTGTCAATGATTAGCAGCAACACAGATTTTGATGGATTTTTTGTAATGTCAGATTTTTTATCTGACATTACAAAAAAATCTAAAAATAAATGGTTATGATCAGGGCTGAAGTTGAATTAAAGATTTATGACTGTTTAGACTGCATTACTCTCTGTCACAGTGATCTCCTGGTTGTTCCCCACTTAGGTTATCTAACTATCGCGCCACCGCAACCAGAAACACTGGCCTGGCCTGCTTCTAAGTTCAGTGGCCTGACTGCAAAAAAAGAATTTTACTGGATGTTTACTGTTAATGCCTGTGTGTCTAATTAGATGTTATGTTTAAAAAAAAAAAAAAAAAAAAAACTTTTTTTTTTTTTGCTTTTTTGTAAATGTTTTCAAGTACCACCAGCAGTACCACCAAGTACCACTAGTGGTACGCGTACCACAGTTTGAGAACCACTGGACTAATGGACTGACAAATTCTAATGGACTGACCAAATGCATTAACTATGAAGGGACAGCCCTACACTGTAGCCAGTGGGTCTTGGTCTTCCTGACGGGCAGACCCCAGGTGGTAAGAGCAGGCAACTGCACCTCCTCATCCATCACGCTCAACATAGGGGCCCCCCAGGGCTGTGTTCTGAGCCCCCTCCTCTACTCCCTGTACACACATGACTGCGTGGCACAGCGGAACAACAACACAATCATCAAATTTGCTGATGACACAGTAGTGGTGGGCCTGATCTCTGCCAACGACGAGAGGGCCTACGTGGAAGAGGTAGAGAATCTGTCACAGTGGTGTCAGGAGAACTGCCTCTCCCTGAATGTCAGCAAAACAAAAGAGATGATTGTGGACTTCAGGAGGTCGGGGGTCAAGGACTACAGCCCCCTCAGCATCGACGGGGCACCGGTTGAGAGAGTGAACAGTTTCAAGTACCTCGGAGCCCACATATCCGAGGACTTGACATGGACCACACACATTGACAGTGTTGTGAAGAAGGCACGACAACGCCTCTACTTCCTCAGGCGCCTAAGGAAGTTCCAAGTCAGTCAGAAGATCCTTAGGAACTTCTACTCATGTACAATAGAGAGCATCCTGACTGGCAACATCACCTCCTGGTTTGGGAATAGCACTGCACAAGACCGTAGCAGACTACAAAGAGTGACACGTTCAGCCGAACGCACAATTGGAGGGGGGCTTCCCACCCTCCAGAACATTTACAACAAGCGGTGCAGGGGGAAGGCTAAGAGAATCATCAAGGACTCCAGCCACCCGAACAACTGCCTCTTTGAACTGCTGCGGTCAGGCAAGCGATACCGGAGTCTTAAGGCAAGCACAGAAAGACTCAGAAGAAGCTTCTATCCCCAGGCCATCAGGCTGCTCAACGAACAATAAACACTATGCAACAACCATCAAATGCACACAGCACACACATCCACACGCACACACTCACTTTAAACAAACAACTCACTGCAGCACCAACTTTACACACTTTAGAACACCTAAACACACTTTACACTTTATATTTATTGGTAAAGGATTTGCACTACAACTCGTACACCTTACTGTAAATTGTACCTAAATTGTACCTCATCCCATTTCTGCTCTGCACTATATAGTATTGTATATTAGTACATTGCATAGTATATTGTATATTGTATAGGTAACTCAGTTACTTCTATTCTGCATCGAACATTGTACATATGTCTATACTGAACACTGTGACCTCTATTTTTACTTCTATTTTACATGCTATACTATTTTATTTCATACTTATCTTGTCTAGCACAGTCTCTGGAGCGTAACAGTAAGAAGCATTTTGTATAAAAGTATTCTGTACTTCTGTATGACTATTAAAGAAACTTGAAACTTGAAACTAGCCTACTGTGTTAGTTTGAAATGCAAACCATTTGAATCCCAAGACACTTGTACTCATCTGGAAGGCTGTCATTTCAAATTACGAGAGTTGTATTTTGTGTCAAGATTCCAAAGGTGAAAATACCTTTTATTGTATTTTTAACATTCAAAATACCCTCACAGTTTTAAATGACAGCCTGCTATACGAGTACAACCACCATGGGATTCAAATGGTTCGCATTTCAAGCAAAAATTGTTAGCTGCAACCTAAAATGTATACCTTAAAATGTTCCTTTAGTTTCCATCTGAAAGGGTGGTCTGAGGCACTCATAGCTGTTCCTTAGCGATACGCTCTGCTCATCCTGTCACAGATTTAGCCTTATTAGGCCATCATGTTGCTTTT
Organism: Notolepis coatsorum; assembly: GCF_963971535.1. Classification (NCBI taxonomy): domain Eukaryota; kingdom Metazoa; phylum Chordata; class Actinopteri; order Aulopiformes; family Paralepididae; genus Notolepis; species Notolepis coatsorum. Next base: position 39,380,690 of record NC_140168.1, on the reverse strand, counting down.
CAAATCGACAGTTGTACTTCAGATAGATAGATAGACAAGACAGACAGACTGTAGACAGACAGACAGACAGACAGACAGACAGACAGACAGACAGACAGACAGACAGACAGACAGACAGACAGACAGACAGACAGACAGACAGACAGACAGACAGACAGACAGACAGACAGACAGACAGACAGACAGACAGACAGACAGACAGACAGACAGACAGACAGACAGACAGACAGACAGACAGACAGACAGACAGACAGACAGACAGACAGACAGACAGACAGACAGACAGACAGACAGACAGACAGACAGACAGACAGACAGACAGACAGACAGACAGACAGACAGACAGACAGACAGACAGACAGACAGACAGACAGACAGACAGACAGACAGACAGACAGACAGACAGACAGACAGACAGACAGACAGACAGACAGACAGACAGACAGACAGACAGACAGACAGACAGACAGACAGACAGACAGACAGACAGACAGACAGACAGACAGACAGACAGACAGACAGACAGACAGACAGACAGACAGACAGACAGACAGACAGACAGACAGACAGACAGACAGACAGACAGACAGACAGACAGACAGACAGACAGACAGACAGACAGACAGACAGACAGACAGACAGACAGACAGACAGACAGACAGACAGACAGACAGACAGACAGACAGACAGACAGACAGACAGACAGACAGACAGACAGACAGACAGACAGACAGACAGACAGACAGACAGACAGACAGACAGACAGACAGACAGACAGACAGACAGACAGACAGACAGACAGACAGACAGACAGACAGACAGACAGACAGACAGACAGACAGACAGACAGACAGACAGACAGACAGACAGACAGACAGACAGACAGACAGACAGACAGACAGACAGACAGACAGACAGACAGACAGACAGACAGACAGACAGACAGACAGACAGACAGACAGACAGACAGACAGACAGACAGACAGACAGACAGACAGACAGACAGACAGACAGACAGACAGACAGACAGACAGACAGACAGACAGACAGACAGACAGACAGACAGACAGACAGACAGACAGACAGACAGACAGACAGACAGACAGACAGACAGACAGACAGACAGACAGACAGACAGACAGACAGACAGACAGACAGACAGACAGACAGACAGACAGACAGACAGACAGACAGACAGACAGACAGACAGACAGACAGACAGACAGACAGACAGACAGACAGACAGACAGACAGACAGACAGACAGACAGACAGACAGACAGACAGACAGACAGACAGACAGACAGACAGACAGACAGACAGACAGACAGACAGACAGACAGACAGACAGACAGACAGACAGACAGACAGACAGACAGACAGACAGACAGACAGACAGACAGACAGACAGACAGACAGACAGACAGACAGACAGACAGACAGACAGACAGACAGACAGACAGACAGACAGACAGACAGACAGACAGACAGACAGACAGACAGACAGACAGACAGACAGACAGACAGACAGACAGACAGACAGACAGACAGACAGACAGACAGACAGACAGACAGACAGACAGACAGACAGACAGACAGACAGACAGACAGACAGACAGACAGACAGACAGACAGACAGACAGACAGACAGACAGACAGACAGACAGACAGACAGACAGACAGACAGACAGACAGACAGACAGACAGACAGACAGACAGACAGACAGACAGACAGACAGACAGACAGACAGACAGACAGACAGACAGACAGACAGACAGACAGACAGACAGACAGACAGACAGACAGACAGACAGACAGACAGACAGACAGACAGACAGACAGACAGACAGACAGACAGACAGACAGACAGACAGACAGACAGACAGACAGACAGACAGACAGACAGACAGACAGACAGACAGACAGACAGACAGACAGACAGACAGACAGACAGACAGACAGACAGACAGACAGACAGACAGACAGACAGACAGACAGACAGACAGACAGACAGACAGACAGACAGACAGACAGACAGACAGACAGACAGACAGACAGACAGACAGACAGACAGACAGACAGACAGACAGACAGACAGACAGACAGACAGACAGACAGACAGACAGACAGACAGACAGACAGACAGACAGACAGACAGACAGACAGACAGACAGACAGACAGACAGACAGACAGACAGACAGACAGACAGACAGACAGACAGACAGACAGACAGACAGACAGACAGACAGACAGACAGACAGACAGACAGACAGACAGACAGACAGACAGACAGACAGACAGACAGACAGACAGACAGACAGACAGACAGACAGACAGACAGACAGACAGACAGACAGACAGACAGACAGACAGACAGACAGACAGACAGACAGACAGACAGACAGACAGACAGACAGACAGACAGACAGACAGACAGACAGACAGACAGACAGACAGACAGACAGACAGACAGACAGACAGACAGACAGACAGACAGACAGACAGACAGACAGACAGACAGACAGACAGACAGACAGACAGACAGACAGACAGACAGACAGACAGACAGACAGACAGACAGACAGACAGACAGACAGACAGACAGACAGACAGACAGACAGACAGACAGACAGACAGACAGACAGACAGACAGACAGACAGACAGACAGACAGACAGACAGACAGACAGACAGACAGACAGACAGACAGACAGACAGACAGACAGACAGACAGACAGACAGACAGACAGACAGACAGACAGACAGACAGACAGACAGACAGACAGACAGACAGACAGACAGACAGACAGACAGACAGACAGACAGACAGACAGACAGACAGACAGACAGACAGACAGACAGACAGACAGACAGACAGACAGACAGACAGACAGACAGACAGACAGACAGACAGACAGACAGACAGACAGACAGACAGACAGACAGACAGACAGACAGACAGACAGACAGACAGACAGACAGACAGACAGACAGACAGACAGACAGACAGACAGACAGATAGATAGATAGATAGATAGATAGATAGATAGATAGATAGATAGATAGATAGATAGATAGATAGATAGATAGATAGATAGATAGATAGATAGATAGATAGATAGATAGATAGATAGATAGATAGATAGATAGATAGATAGATAGATAGATAGATAGATAGATAGATAGATAGATTTCTGTGCATAGCACATCATGATAATGTTGCTGTTTCATCTGTGTATTGCCATCATGATGGTAATAAATAATAGCATCCATTAAAGATGTGGAGCTAACCGAGGATATGGATTTTCTGACTGGTTAGGTTAGGCTACAGTAGTCTGCACTCTGCTACTACAGGTCTATATTTGACAGATATTAGGCAAATTGACAGATCTAATAAGGCTAGCAGGAATCAAGAGGGCGGCACCAGCTATATATACGTGATCATTATCAGGCCGAGTCAGACCACATGGGTATCAGAGTCAGACCACATGGGTATCAGAGTCAGACCACATGGGTATCAGAGTCCGACCACATGAGTATCAGAGTCAGACCACATGGCTGCATTACAGCATGTTGTTGCTCTGAACTAAATACAGACTGCCATGGGAAATACTCAGACTGCTTGAGATTGTGTCGCCACACATTTCAAGAGCCACCCGTTCTCCCTCAACCCAGAGGTGCAGCATAATAATAATAATAATAATAATAATAATAATAATAATAATAATAATAATAATAATAATAATAATAATAATAATAATAATAATAATAATAATAATAATAATAATAATAATAATAATAATAATAATAATAATAATAATAATAATAATAATAATAATAATAATAATAATAATAATAATAATAATAATAATAATAATAATAATAATAATAATAATAATAATAATAATAATAATAATACTACTACTACTACTACTACTAATAATAATAATAATAATAATAATAATAATAATAATAATAATAATAATAATAATAATAATAATAATAATAATAATAATAATAATAATAATAATAATAATAATAATAATAATAATAATAATAATAATAATAATAATAATAATAATACATACATTTTGTATAGCGCTTTTCCGAATGCTCAAAGACACTTTACAGAGCAAAATAAACAATACAGTTTTAGTAGATTTTTTTTTAATAAAAAATATCATATAAAAGGTGAGAGAGGAGTTCAAGGCTTGACGACAAGCGTAAAAAGGTGGGTTTTTAGGGCTTTTTTAAAAGATGCGAGGGTGTCTGCATGACGGATATGGTTGGGTAGGGCGTTCCAGAGGGTGCGGGCAGTTGCAGCAAAGGCCCTGTCGCCCCAGGTCCGGAGCTTAGTCCTGATGGGTTGGAGGAGGTTAGCATCTGCGGACCGGAGGCAGCCGTTAGGCATGTGGTGGGGAAGGAGGTCAGAGAGGTAGAAGAGGGCCAGGTTGTTGAGGGCTTTGAAGGTGATGAGTAGAATTTTGAACTGAATCCTGTATATGATGGGGAGCCAGTGGAGATCGTGGAGGATGGGGTTCAGCGCGGCTTCAGTATCACAGAGTGTTGAGGCCTTGACCAATATCCTTGTGCGGAGAGGAGATCCAGCAGCCACACCTCAGGATGCTGCAAGGAGAGAGGAGATGCAGCAGCCACACCAGGCTTTCCACCTTGTGGCTGGCATTCCTCAGGTGATTGGACTGGTGGATGGGACCCTGTGTCCAACCCATCCATGACCAGGCGACCAGATATTCATCTGTCGGAAGGGGTATTCTGCCATCAACACCCAAGTGGTGGTGGACCACAATGGGTTCACTGTGGACGTTGTGGTCGAAAGTGGCCAGTCAGCGCGCATGACAGCTACATCTGGGCCAACTCAGCTGTGAGACAGGATGCTCAACAGGGGAGTGTTCAGCTCCTTGGAGATAGCGGCTAACGCCTCTGAACCTACCTGATTACACCAGCGGTGAATCCTGTAGCACAAGCCGAGCAGGATTTCAACTGAACATCCTGCTGAACATACGCAGCATTATATGAAGCTGGTTTTCAAGCCAGGAAAAACATAATCAACTTATTTGTTTTTTCTCCACTTTTCCTTTGCAGTCACTACGCGGTCCGTGTCAAGCACCAGCCACCCACACAACAGCCACACACACACCAGCCACCCACACACCATCCAAATGGCCTTATCCCGACAATGAGCCCACAGTGTGACACCCATCACCCGAAAACGCCTACCAAAACTTAAACCAGCCAATCAAAGCAACTCAGCAACGTTTGTATGTGTAACCCGCGTGGGTTACCCACAGAGATATTCTCCAAGCACATGGCTTATGAACGGTTTCATCTCAACATAAAACAATCTCAAACAGGCTCATTTGTTCCCTGTTGCAATGTTTGATAATGCAATAACTGACACAAAATACACTTGGATCCAAGCCGTTCCCTAGCAACAGATTTTCACTGACACCGTCTATAGAGAACAAACACAATATGATGGAATATAATGAAGGTGCTTTATTTTCAGAATTGTGATAAAGATGTGTTTTATGAAATAAATCAATTTTAAAAATCCCATCAACTGGGAGGTGGTCTGGGATTTGTCTCATCTGCAAGGGAACAATAGTGAATTACTGAAACTAAATGGAATACTAGGACCTGCTATTAATTACAGTAATCAGTGATCACACATAACATAGCAAAGAAAAATGGACATGCTGCTACACCTATTGTGTGACGAAGACAAATTAACATCAGACCTTCATTTCAATAAGAACAAAATCATTCACCCATATATAGCCTATATCCCCTTTCCTGGGCTTCCAATAAGTCCCAGATAAAAGCTCTTCATTTAATCTTTTGTAGCCAATACGTATTTATTAAAACTATGAGCTTTAGTGGGCATAGCTTCCTCTTCTACTATATTAGATTGATGTGAAAAGATTACGACAACACTTGTTATATTACAACATCATTCATAAGCCTTTACAGGTGAGACAATCGATTTGTGTGGCATGATTGGAACACTTTTCAGCACCACAGTGAAGGACAGCTCTTTTACGACATACCTTTGCAGCTGTCCCATATCCAACTGTTAAGGTGTAGTCTGGGAATCACTCACAGAGAAGCAAGCTCCTTTTGAAAGGTATACCTTAGGAACCTTCGTAGAATGTTAAGGTACACCAATAACTGGAAACCCGGCCCTGGACAGTGTTACAATGTAACGTTTGCTTGATTGAGAGAGATTTGTCATTACCCATTGCTTTGGTAATATTGCTGTCCACTGATGATGGATGTGTGGATGGTTTATAGTTATGCAGCCATGTGTTCATATGTGGGTTGTCTTATAGTCATAGAATTGCCTAGCAACTATGCATAAGCGCTGTAGAGACAGACTGGCAACGTGGAGCCGCATGATTAGCCAGTAAATGTGCTCTGTAACGGATAATTTAGTTCATTCTCAGTTTGTGTTAATGTGAATATGGATAAGTGAACATTTTCTCAACTTAAATGAGCGCAAAACAGAGATCATTTTATTTGAAACGATTCGGTTGACCCTACTGTCAATGCCCTCAAATATCCGCTCCTCTGTCAGAAACCTTCGAGTAATCTTTGACAGAAATAAAAAATTTGATAAACAGGTTAGCTTGGTGGTTAAAACTAGTTTTTTCCACCTCAGACTCCTGGCCAATACCAAACCATACCTCTCTCAGAAGGATTTGGAGAGGGTGATCCATGCCTTTATTTCGACCCGGCTGGATTACTGTCAGAATGCAGGTAGGTGAATTCCAATGGGTGAAGGCAATCACAGAGACAGAGAGTGTTTACTCTTGAACAGGTTCGACTTTAATAGTAAGAACACAGAGTAAATTCTAAGAGAGAACAAGTGCTAATAGCACAAGTGTAAAATAAGGTAAATGGGAGCTTATTGGAGGTCCAGAGTAGAACCGTCCGCGTTATCCCCGAACGCAATTAGTGAAGACCTGACAATGGACAAGCAGAAGAGAGGTATGTTACATAGAGACAAAATACCAACATTCCACACACACCCCCGTGACAGCCAATCAGGAACCACCCCTAAGTGACAGCACTAATTGACAGGGAAATGACAGGTGACAAGCCCAGTGACAAATGCCAGGAATGTGGGTGGTCACCGACCGAGGTCGGTGTCCAGAACGTAACAGTACCCTCCCCCGACGAACGGCACCAGACGTTCACCTAGGAGCCTCGGGATTCAGCCGCCGGAAATCAACGATCAGGCTGGGATCTAAAATATCCCTTTGAGGCACCCAAGAACGCTCTTCTATCCTGTACCCCTCCCAATCCACCAAGAACTGAAACCCCCTACCTTTCCGCCTACAACCCAGTATCCTCCGCACCGTGTAAATGGGTTGACCGCCAATAAACCGGGGCGGAGGAACCACAGGCAGTGGCGGGGCCAAGGGCGATGAGAGGAATGGCTTCAACAGGGACACATGAAACGTCGGATGAACCCTCATAGAGCTCGGAAGTCGTAGCTTGTAAGCCACTGGATTAACCCGATGAATCACTTTAAATGGTCCTATAAAGCGAGGAGCCAGCTTCTTGGATTCCACCCGGAGAGGGAGATCCCGGGTGGAAAGCCAAACCCGCTGCCCTGGACGGTAAACTGGAGCCGGACGACGCTTACGGTTAGCCTGCCGTTGGGCACTAACCGAAACCTTCTGTAGCGCCTTCCGAACCTGTTTCCACGTCCTGCGACAGCGAGCCACATGTGCCTGGGCCGAGGGCACCTCCACCTCCTGCTCCTGCTCGGGAAACAGAGGAGGTTGAAAACCATACTGGCACTGAAAGGGAGACATACCGGTAGAAGAGGAGAGAAGGGTATTATGTGCGTACTCAGCCCAAGCCAACCTCCTACTCCACGTTGCCGGACTACCGGCAACGTAACACCTCAAGACCCCCTCCAAATCCTGGTTGACCCTCTCCGTCTGCCCGTTCGACTGTGGATGGAACCCAGACGACAGACTGACAGAGGCGCCGAGGCCGGCGGCAAACGCCTTCCAGAACCTGGAGGCGAACTGAGGACCCCGGTCCGACACGATATCTACTGGCAGCCCGTGGACCCGAAAGACATGCTGTATAATTAAATCAGCAGTCTCCCGGGCCGAAGGAAGCTTGGGGAGAGGGACAAAGTGAGCCGCCTTAGAGAACCGATCCACCACCACCAAGATGGTGGTGAATCCGTCCGAAAGGGGAAGACCAGAAATAAAGTCCAGAGATATGTGTGACCAGGGTCGTTTAGGAATAGGAAGTGGTCGGAGGAGACCCGCCGGTGCCCGTCGAGAGGTCTTACTACGTGCGCACACCGGACAGGCCGCCACAAAGGAACGCGTATCCCCCTCCACTGTCGGCCACCAGAACCTCCTACGGATAAATTCCAGGGTCCTGGTTGCCCCTGGGTGGCTGGTGAGGGATGACGCATGTGCCCACTGTAGCAAGCGTGAGCGCGCCACCTTGGGAACATACGACCGTCCCGGAGGACCCCCACCAGGATCGGGCTCCCGCGTTAGCGCCGACCTTACCACCTTTTCTATGCCCCAAGACACGGGTGCCAAAATCAAGGCCGGTGGAATAATGGGATGGGGCTGCTCCTCCCGCCCAGGAAGATCAAACTGGCGCGACAACGCGTCAGGTTTGATATTCTTGGAGCCGGGTCTATAGGAGATGGTATATCGAAATCGTGTGAAGAACAACGTCCACCTGGCCTGGCGAGCGTTAAGGCGTTTAGCCCCTTGGATGTAAGCCAAGTTCTTATGATCAGTCCAAATAATGAAAGGATGTGCCGCCCCCTCCAACCAATGTCTCCACTCCTCCAGTGCCAATTTGATCGCCAATAACTCCCGATTACCCACGTCGTAATTACGCTCGGCTGGTGACAGACGGCGAGAAGAAAAAGCACACGGGTGCACTTTCCCATCCTTTAAGCATCTCTGAGAGAGCACCCCCCCCCACCGCGACGTCAGAGGCATCCACCTCCACAATGAACGGAACCTCCGCGGCATGGCGGATCAATACAGGAGCGGATATAAAACGACGTTTAAGATCGCAGAAGGCCGACTCAGCCCTAGGCGACCATTCAAAGCCAGGGAGAGAGGCCTTAGTGAGAGCTGTTAAGGGATTGGCTAAGGCGCTAAAATTGCGAATAAAGCGCCTGTAAAAATTTGCAAAGCCCAAAAACCGTTGTAACCCCTTGAGCGACGAAGGCCTTGGCCAGTCCAAAACTGCACTCACCTTGGCTGGATCCATGCGCAGATCGCCCTTCGTCAACACAAAGCCCAGGAAGGACACGGTGTCCGTGTGAAACACACACTTCTCAGCCTTAACGAATAGTTGATGCTTGAGGAGACGGTCTAGCACCTCCCGAACGTGCATTTGGTGTTGCACCATATCGCGAGAAAAAATCAGGATATCATCTAAGTAGACAAACACCGACACCCCAATCAAGTCTCGCAGCACGTCGTTAACCAGGGCTTGGAAGACTGCCGGAGCATTAGCCAAACCAAAGGGCATGACCAAATACTCATAGTGCCCATTGGGTGTGTTAAATGCAGTCTTCCACTCGTCTCCCTCTCTAATCCTGACCAGGTTGTATGCATTACGTAAGTCAAGTTTAGAAAATACCTGTGCCCCCTGTAAGCACTCAAAGGCCGTGTCCATGAGGGGTAAAGGATATCGGTTCTTGATGGAAACGTCATTCAATCCCCTATAATCAATGCATGGGCGCTGATCCCCATCCTTTTTATCAACAAAGAAGAAGCCAGCGCTGGCAGGGGAAGTGGAAGGGCGTATGTGCCCCGCAAGCAATGCCTCCTCTATGTAGGTGTTCATGGCCAAGGTTTCGGGGCGTGAGAGAGAGAACATTCGCCCGCGAGGCGGGGAGGTACCGGGTAGAAGATTAATGGGACAGTCGTATGATCTATGAGGCGGAAGTGCTTTAGCACGCGTCTTGCTAAAAACGTCCGCCAGGTCCCAATAGATCTCAGGCACCCCTATTAAATCGGGATTAGAGGGTAGATCAGAATCTGCCACGCTCCCCACCATCCTGGAGAAAGAGGGAGGAGACAAAAGAAAAGAGGGGGGGGGAGACAAGGGTTTGGGCAAACTCCCGCTGACGATCGACTTGACGTCGGCCGCCGTTGAGAGTTCGCCCGTGCTCCAATTAATGACACGAACACATGACGACAATCAGGGATGACCCAACACCATGACAGAATAGGGGGAAAAGATGACAAAGAATGTAACCCATTCCCACTTCCCACCCTCCACCCGGATGTGTAAGGGAACTGTGCGCTGGGTGACGCTCCCACTGCCCAGAGGCCGACCGTCCAGGGCATAAACTGGTAAGGGAACCCCTAAATCCTCCACTGGGGTTCCCCACTCCTTCACCAATCCCACGTGAATAAAATTGCCCGCCGCCCCTGAGTCAATGAGAGCCTTAGTTCCTCTAATGTCACCCCCACAGTTGATCGCCACCTCAAAAAATTTACGAGAATCCGTGGTTTTGGCAGGAATGAGCCCACCTGCTGGCGCCTTTTCGAAGCCCGACGGCGCACCTTCCATCCCCAATTGGCGCCGAGCCGATACAGCCTGGACCCGACAGCTGCCGAAGCGGTGACCGGTGCGGCCGCACCGGAAGCAGCGTCGCTCTTTGATGAAGCGCTGCCTCTCGTCGTCCGAGAGCGACAGCGCTCCAAGCTGCATGGATTCATCACCCAGTGGCCCACTCGTGTAATGCATGGAATTATCAACACCAGGAGAAGAGGGAAAACATACCTGGGGCTGGGTGTTGTTGACATGCTCCTTCTCCCTCTCCCGGTGCCGATTATCCATCTTGATGGTGGTGTTGATCAGCACTTCCAGCTGCTCGGGGATCTCACGCGCGGAGAGAGCATCTCGCATCCGCGCTGAGAGTCCCCTGACGAACAGAACCACGCAGACGTTCTCCGCCCAAGCTGTCTCCCGAGCCAAGATCCGAAAATTGATAGCATAAGCTGCGACCGTGCGGAGGCCCTGCCGGCAGTCGAGAAGACGACCACCAGCCTCGAAGATTGAGAGTACCCGGGAAGTATCAAATACTCTTCTCAATTCCCGGGTAAAGGCGTCCAGACTGTCGCAGATTATCGCCCCTGCCTCTAATTCCGCCGTAGCCCAGGAGAGAGCTTGACCGGTGAGCAGTGTGATAATATACGCTACCTGCGCTGTCTCCGATGGAAATTATCGTGGTTGCAGCCGGAAAACGAGTAGACACTGGGTGATGAATTCCCGACAACCATCCGGTGATCCGTCATAGCGAGCGGGCGCCTGCAGATGTGGTTCGCGGGACCGCTCCTGGACCCCGAACACCCCCCGACTCTCCTCTGCGTGGAGCGCTGCTTCTCCCGCCGCCGACTGAACACCAGCCACTCCTTCTTGGGCTTGTCGGGCTGTGGCCAACGCCGACTGCGCCACCGCTTGGGATGATCCGACGACCCCATTGAGTCGGATTAACTCGGCACTGACCAGCTGCTGATGTTCCTCCATCCGTGTCTGGGCTGCTCCCTGCGTCCGGAGCATCTCCATGATGGCCTCCATGGAATTCTGATGGTCAGGTCTTCTGTCAGAATGCAGGTAGGTGAATTCCAATGGGTGAAGGCAATCACAGAGACAGAGAGTGTTTACTCTTGAACAGGTTCGACTTTAATAGTAAGAACACAGAGTAAATTCTAAGAGAGAACAAGTGCTAATAGCACAAGTGTAAAATAAGGTAAATGGGAGCTTATTGGAGGTCCAGAGTAGAACCGTCCGCGTTATCCCCGAACGCAATTAGTGAAGACCTGACAATGGACAAGCAGAAGAGAGGTATGTTACATAGAGACAAAATACCAACATTCCACACACACCCCCGTGACAGCCAATCAGGAACCACCCCTAAGTGACAGCACTAATTGACAGGGAAATGACAGGTGACAAGCCCAGTGACAAATGCCAGGAATGTGGGTGGTCACCGACCGGGGTCGGTGTCCAGAACGTAACAGATTACTGTATGTTGGCATTGACCAGTCGCTGTTCTGTCGCCTGCAACTGGTACAAAATGCGGCTGCCCGTCTTCTCACTGGTACCAGAAAATGTGACCACATCACACCAGTCCTGGCTTCACTCCACTGGGTCCCCGTCCGTTTCCGTATAGATTTTTAACTATTACTGACCGTTTTTAAAGCACTACACGGGCTGGCTCCACTGTATCTAGCTGAGCTCCTGCATCACCACACCCCATCCAGAGCCCTAAGGTCTGCTGACCAGCTGCTGCTGGAGGTGCCTAGGACCAGGCTTAAAACTAGGGGAGATAGAGCCTTCGCTGCTGCTGCCCCTCGGCTCTGGAACAGCCTCCCCCACATAAGATCTGCCCAGAGCCTAGAGGCTTTTAAATCACTGCTAAAAACGCACCACTTTTTACTGGCCTTTGACCAGAGTTAGCCTGCCACTTTTGCTGCTACTCTGGACTTTTCATTACATTTCTTGTCTCTTTTATATTGCACTTTATTTCTTGTTTTTTTCTCAATCGTACAGTACCTTTTCTGTAATTTTGGTGTATTTTTACTTATTACTGTAGTGTATGTGTTTTTATCATGTACCTGTAAAGAACTTTGGTTTGGCTTTAGTCATTTGTAATTGTGCTATAGAAATAAAGATGACTTGACTTGACTTTATGTTACCATGTCGTCTTTGCCTATTCTACCTCAGCCTTTTTTACATGGAAATTAATGTAATCATTAGATCTATTTTATTATTGTTCCATATGCTGGTGGCTACCACGTACAGTATGTAAATAAAGTAGGCTCTAACATTAAACTTCAAGAAAGTTCACGCATTGGCGGTATTTCAATACAGCAGTTTCAATACAGCTGGGCCGGTTTTCAATACAGCGCTCACAGTTCAGCCACAATAAGAGACGGTGTACTTTGCATTTACTCACAGTGCCTGAAATACCACGGTGATGGGTGTTGAACGGTGAGAAGATTCACATGTGATCCACTTAATTTAGTGCAACCAAGAGTAGGATTAGAGGACTGATCGGGGACTGACCCTTAGATTCATCTGTTTAGTTTAGTTAGGATTTCTATTTGCTCCCATGTCTGCTTTTCTGCAGACATGGGAGAACCTTTTTAACTTCTGTCTCTGTCTCAACCGGTCCCATGGAAAAGCTGCAGGCCGCCTTCTGTCTGGCCTGCAGCGCTGAACCTTACCTGCTCTGCCCTGACCAATTCTGAGTGGTTTCTCCTGCCCCCGGGGCATATGGCCCTGAGCCATTGTCTTGTATCTCATCCTGTATACATACGCTTGCAGTAGTTCTTAGTTCTATCTATTACTCAATTTCACAATTTTATTATATACTTTGATTCTACTGTCACCATGTATGCATATGCTCAGTGCTCACTACATGTATTTATTGCTCCATCTCTGCCCACTACAAACATGGGAACTGAGTGCATGCTTACCAACTGTTTCACCTGTTTTATTGCAACACTACTATCACCGACATCTAAGAAGGGAGATCCCCCCCCCTTGAACGGCCCTTCTAAGGTTTCTCTCCTCCACATTGCCTGTGGTGCATTTTTTCCTATTACTAGGTTTTAGTGAGTTTTTCCTTACCTTCGCGTGGGAAGGAGTCTGGGAGTGTTGCATTCATTTATTTAAAAATGTTTGGACTTCATGGTGTTTTTGTTTATTTAGTTCTTGATTTATTGTGATGTTTCTTCTTGACTTGTTTAAAGAAGACGTGTCCGGCCCATGGGGACATTAATGTGTGTTGTCGGGCCTTACAAATACATTTTATTTGATTTAGAGTGAGAGCATTCATTACAGAGAAGGTCTATTTTATGAGAGGATGTGAAGGACAGTACTGAATGGGGAAAACACTACATATGGCGTAATGTAGGCTAAACATTTTCCAAGTGTAATTATTCCCCCACCTCTGGCATCCGATTAATACTAATCCTATTTGCTCTCATATTTCTGGTTTAATCTGATGGCTCATGAATTCTATTTGAATATTTTGCCAAATGAACAAATGTAGGTGCACTACGCAGCTTTGGAGGCAGGAGGGATTGTTTACCTTTGCAGAGTTTGCAATTAGTTTACAAAATGTAATTCTTAGAATTAGGCCTATTCTACCTTATGTTATCATAAATCAAGACAATAATATAATTTTGAGGCACTGTGAATCAAATGTAAGCCTAGAGAGGATGCGTACTGAACTGGTAAACAGTAACTTTCCTGCTACAGTAGCTTTCTAGCTTTAAACCAGTGTCACAAGGAGCATCTAAGGACCGTTTGTTTATTAAATTATGAAAACATCAAATATAATTCCCCAGTAAACACATTTGACCGTGGAGATCTGTTGTGATGTGCCAATTGCAATGTTGTTACAACAGGCCACTCGGGTCTGAAGTGGAATATATACCTTTTCTGGTTGTGACAATGTTGTGACAATTATAATAACTTGTGATGCGGATACAACCATTGGCCCTGACAAACCACTGGATGAGCAAGCAGGAGGGACCAATCAGACCACGTAGTCCCTCCCGTCTTTGAAACAGACCACCTGTGCCAGTGTCAGCTAGAAGGCACTGTCATGTCCACTCATTATCAGTGACTTTGGGCTTGTTTATCCATAAAGCCACTTGAAAAATACGGGTTGGGGGTTTTTGTTTGCACTTGGTTTAATGCCTTTTTTTTTTGTTAAACTGGCTTTTGTTTGACTGCCTAATGGCCAGAGGAGAGGGCCTGTCTCAGAAGAAATACAAGCTGTCAAACATACCAAGTCCCTCTCCTTGCTTGAGCAACCTCTCCCACACACTGCATTACACAATACTCTCTGGGAAAGTAAAATTAATTAAAAAAATTAATTACACTACTCGTTACATTTTATCCAAAGCGCTTTACAATTGTGTAACATTAACCCATTCACTCAGACATTCACACACCGACGGCGGAGGCGACCATGCAAGGTGCCAACCTGCACATTGGGAGCAATTAGGGGTTAAGTGTCTTGCTCAAGGACACTTCGACCCGCTGCCCGGGGGGAGCGGGAATCGAAGCGGGAACCGTCCGTCGACTGCTCTACATCTACATCCTGAGCCACTGTCACCCCTTTTTCTTTACACCTAGAACCTTCTGTGATGAGTTCTCACCAAGGAGTTCACACTCAATGGGCCAAGATGCAGCTAGCCGCGCCAGGCTTTGCATGTGCCTTGGTGAAGAGGGGGAAGACTTGGCACTCAGCTCTGTCCTTGCCGTCATTGTCCTCTTCTCTCACAGCCAGCACTTTAAACTTCAGCAGGATAAAAACAAGCAGGGGACTAGGGGAATGTTGCAAATCCCCCGGGAATAACGCTCCTCCGCTCTCCACGCGCACTTCAAACTCCAGCATTATGAGATTGATGAGAAACAGGTAGACGTGATGAATAGAAGCGTGAGACGGGCATTTGTCTGACGAGCTTGTGCCAAGAAAGAGGGCATAATCGCATATCTGTTTGAATCCATTAGAGAACGGCTAACATAGTGTCTCTCTCTCTCTCTCTCTCGCTCTCTATGGTATCCTCTTTCATCCAGATGTGCATTTGAACAAGCTAAACTTGTTCATAAGGAAGGCTCATAAGGAATCGTATCATATCTTTGGAACCGTTTGTGTTAAATTGTATCTGAATCGGGAGATGATCTTCTCTCCATCACAATTTAAATAGTATTTCTCGTCGCACAAAAGCTGGCTGGCAGTCGCATTGGATAATCTACTCCGGTACGCGCTCTGCAAGTCTGTAAACTTGTGCATAACGGAGTATAGAGAGAAGGCTCTATACCAGAGGTCCCCAACCATCGGGTCGCAGACCGGTACCTGGCCGTTGATAATTTGGTACCGGGCCGCAAAGAAAGAATAAAGTTGTTTAAAAGGAAATGTTTTTTTATTTTCATTAGCCTTCTGGGTATTTTACTTTGAAATAAGAGTGAGCCCGTGCCTCACTCTTTTTCGTAAAATAAGTCTCCTGCCATAATGCTCCCCTTGTTATGGTTTGTAATGCGACCCCAATTGCACGACACAGACAGGTATTCAGAGTTAGCCAAAACCAAGGGCGTATTTATTAAACAACAGAAAAAAGGCAACACTGTTCCTTTAAGGGTACATTTCACTAGAGTCCAGGGCCCTCATGCATCAACGTGGACGTAGAACTTGACCTACTTCCACACGTAAGCACGGAATGTAGAACTAGCGCACGCACAGGGAAGTCGGCATTCATCACACGTGCGTAAGCAGGCTCTATGTCCTGCCGTGTTGATGAATACCACTTTGTTCTACCGTCAATGCTCGTGCATGATTATCCATATATGGTCATGAAAATGAGGAAACACCCCCCATGGGATGTGAAATAATGGACCGACCCGAGCGGGACTCCGAGAAACTCCACGGAGAATTCACTGCTGTCGAACCAAGAAGACACTATCGCGTATTATGATTTATGGGATAAATAAAAGGCGGACTTGTAAACGGTGATGTCAGATATCAACGGCTCCCTAAAACCATTGCTGCAATTGCTGCATACAGCTCAAAATACTAATAAAGACCGTTCGTTGACCACTGTTTGGCGTTGGTTGTGTGTCATTATAACCGTGCTGTATGAATGCCTTTATTAGTTGTGTTCGATTGGCTATATGATTTTTAGAGGCATCTATTTTGTTGTCGGCTAATAAAGACCGCGCTGGAATATGACTGCCTTTTCCCGTGTTGTTTGATTAATACCCACGGATTAAAGTTCTCCTCAATTCTATTCCAAATCGCGATGGATCTCCCGTAAATTGTCTACCTGCTGCATATGATTTCTAGAGGCATACTACAATCTATTTTGATGTCAGTATTGGGTAGCCTATATAAACAATATAATACGAGAGCATGTACAAGAACAATGAATCTCACTGCATGTATGATGTATCCTGCCTTTCAATACATGAACTTGAATTCCATCATGTTTGTGTGCGGGACTCAAGGCTGCTGTCACAATGGGTGGTACCGCCGTACAGTAATAATAATAACAGTCCACACAATATCACGATCCATGCCATAGCCTATGTTCTATTAGGACATGATCTGTGACGACAAATGTTCTAGAATGTTTGATTAAGATATCATACTCTGACAGCATGCCTATGAGCAACAAAAACGCGAACTTGAATCCCATCATATACATAGTCTGTCCACTATAGTGTCATTGCAATGCGTTTTCTATTCTTTCTTATACAGTAAGAAGGGGGAAGAACACTATATTCATATGACTTGTATTCTGCTTACAGCTTCGAAGTTCCACTGGTTTCGTTTAACGTAAAGCCTTTTAAATATAATCAAAACGTTCCCGTGTTTCTGCGGTCTGTGCGCAAAATAATAACGAGTTGAGCTTTATGATTTATGATGAATTGAAAATGGGGGACCCTGATGTAAACAAGACGAAAGTCTTTCTCTGGTCTGCATCCCCTTAACAATTGTATGTACTGAGCTGTACTGTACTGTACCCATTCTGCAATCTGTTAATAAACTTTTCAATCAATCAATCAATCAAGCTACGCGGAGCGCAGTCAGTCAGTAGCCTACACCCCGTATATTCCGATAACGCTATATAAACCATGCTGCATTCATTCTGAGAGAAAGATCTATTATTCCAAATGCTATTTATAGGGTTTTGACCATAATTACACTACTGTTGCTATTTTACAATGAACTATAATGAACTACGGTTCGTACAGAACGTGCCAGTGTTATTATGCACAGAAGTTCATTTCCTTGTTGTAATAATATATTCTACCACTGGGCGCTAGGTACGCCAGGTCTGACCTGTGCGTAGATGTACGCACGAAGTCAAGTTCAAGTTCAAATTGATGAATCCCACTCTTTGCTTAGAAATGATCGTACGCACAGGGTAAGCACAGATCTGTGCGTAGAACACGTTGATGCATGAGGGCCCAGGAATCATGAACAACAAAAAATGCAGCACTGTTCCTTTAAGGAAAAAATTTACGTGAAGAAAAACGAGTCCTCTCAAGGCCAAAACAGTCAACATAATAATGTCACGGTTCGGAGTGCCGTCAGTAAGGACTCACCAGGGGGCAACTGCCGAATGGGCAATTCAAAACACAGATCCCAGGAAAGAGAGCGAGCGCCCAGGGAAAACATCCATGGGACGGTGGGGAGCGATGCAACGTCTCACACAGGAGACACAGGAGTATACGGCACAGGGAATCTCCACAAAAGCGGGAGAACGCCGCCGACATCTCACACAGGGGACGCGGCAGCAGGACACAGGGAACCTCCACAGGAGCAGGAAAACGCCGCCGACATCTCACACAGGGGACACGACAGTAGGACACAGGGAATCTCCACAGGAGCAGGAAAACGCCGCCGACATCTCACACAGGGGACGCGGCAGTAGGTGGTAGGATGTAGGTGGAACGACGTCTCACGCTGGAGACGCGGCAGTAGATGGTGGTAACAAGATGACACGGCAAGGAGTGGAAGGGAGTCTGCAATACTTGTACTCTCATCCGAGCTGATTGCAAACTCCTCTCAGGTGCGTGAAGCAGAAAAGCGGCACGCCCCCTCGTTGGGCAGCATGCAGTCCTTTCCAGCCCTCACACCCCTTCGCGTAATTCACTCACAGCTCGTGCTGTGTTTGTGGTAGAGACATGATTATAATCAGGTTTTTATGCACCTGAGTCTACTGAACACATAGATACAGCGTACATAGGCTGAGCTATGATAACTTTTGCGCACCTACAGACTCTGAGCTCTGCTCTGCACTGCTACTATGGTAATCATGCACCATTAACCTGGCCAAACGTGTCCGCCTGCAGGATCCTGTGCCGGAGTCTCCTACTCTGAATGGATCGGATGCAGAGTCTATGGACACACCTGCTAGCACAGGACTGCTAGCGTTGGATAGCATAGCCAACGTTAGCCTTTCCCTCCTCTCTGGTGCTGATGCTACACGCTTAGCTATCCCTACCCCCTCCGTGGTAAATGCTGCTAGCATAGCTAGTCTTTCCCCTGGTGCTAGCAACTTAGCTAAGGCTAGCACAGCTGGCCTCAAGCCCACTAGCTTTCGCATCCCCCCTCCAGAGTATATCGTCCTGGGTGACTTCATTGTCAGATATGTTAACATCCCAAATGCCATCTCATACTCTTACTCCGGGGCAAAAATTCTGTATTTAATTCAATTCCTTCCAGGTATTGTTGAACGCAACAAGTCAGCACACACAGTGATTGTCCATGTTGGCACAAATGACATCCGGGGTAAGGGGGGGTCAATCAAGCTAGGCAATGATTACAAGACACTGGGAATGATTATAGAATGCCTGGGAAAAAACTGTATATTCTCTTGTTTACTCCCCACTCTTGACCGAGGCTCAGAATTTTTTTGCCGGACATACAGTGCTGATAGATGGTTATCTGGCATTTGCGATGCTCGTGGTTTTGGTTACGTCAGCAACTTTGATGCATTTTTGGAAAAAACCTAGCCTGTACCGTGACAGATTACATCCCAACACCAAAGGAAGAAAGGTCCTAGCTAGCAATTTCCACTGCTATGTCAGGTCTGCCTCAAAGTGATGTCAGGACTATAGGTCTTCTCAGCACCACTCCCTCCACCATGAGATGTCACAAGTGCAGCCCCTCCAAGCTGTAACTTACGAAGAGCCTATTACGCGGCTACCTGTAGGCCTACATACATTTCAAAGAAGTCAAGTCAAGTCAAGAGTTTTATTTGTCACGGCATACAAGTATACAATGAAATGCGGGTGGTCTTGCCCGCAACGATGTGCAATACAGTAGTAACAACATATAGTAGAATCCAATAAAACAACATTGTGCAATAAACATATAATAGAATCCAATAAAACAACATTGTGCAATAAACAGGTAACATAGTAGGGCATATCGGTATTTGTACATAAGTTATTTACAGAGCATGGAGGACATGCTAGGTCCTTTGGTAGTGCACACTGTTACTACTGTTACTAAGAGACAATTTGATGTACATTAATTATCATTGTGCCCTCTCCTCCCGCCTCCCGCTCCCATTCCAACAATTGTGGGCTACAGGCCAAGTAAACTGCCAGTGGGCAGGCGATGCAGAGGGGGTCATCTGCGTGCACTATCCATAGGTACTCCAGCTAACCCAGAGAATAGCTCCACTATTAAAATGGCCCTCCTCAATCCTTGATCCATAACCAACAAATATTTTATTATAAATGACCTTTTTGCCCGGGAAGAGTTAAGCTGTCCATTTCTTGTAGAGACTTGGCAAAGAGATCTGGAACAGACCCATCTCAATGAACTCTATCCGCCGAACTGTAGCTCCCAGTGGCGGCTCGCCACTAGGGGCGCTCGGGCGCCGCCCCCCCTCAGGCCCTGCCCTGGTTATATGAGAGAAGAACAAGAAATTTTTTTTTTGTTTTTTGTTTTATAGCCCTATAAATAATATAAACATGTTTAAAATGAATAATATTTACTCATTTTAAGTATGTTTGTGTTTCCAATGCACAATATAACGTTAATATATAAAATAAAAAATACTCGTTTTCCTGAACAGGAAGTGACTCACCTTTTTATTTTTTTTGTATTTCTCGGCCCGGGCTAGACACAATAGCGCTCTGAGTGCGCGTCACTGTTTGATCGCTGTATCCGTCGCAGCCAATCAGTGCGTAACGCGTTGTGCGTTGAAATATGACTATTATGTTGGAATCTGGGCGCGATTTGAAGCGGTCTAGGCAGCAGCGTCAAGAATTTCTGTAGCCGCATTTCGCGGAGACGCTCTCTGATTGGCCGACGTCAGTTTTTTTTCCCGTAGCCGCATTTCGCGGAGACGCTCTCTGATTGGCCGACGCCACTTTTTTTGTTCCGATTTTAGGTTTTCTAGGTAGAGATAGTTGTGTTGTTGTGAGTTGTTGTTGTCAGCTATTTGTCTTAGAGCGTGACTGCAAGTTCTTTCGACGGTTAAGCTTAGGCACTCTTTCAAAGTTGGTTAAGGTTAGAGTTTGTC
>NC_140168.1:39209868-39359392 GCF_963971535.1 Notolepis coatsorum | reverse complement strand
AATTGTGCGTTCGGCTGAACGTGTCACTCTTTGTAGTCTGCTTTGGTCTTGTGCAGTGCTATTCCCAAACCAGGAGGTGATGTTGCCGGTCAAGATGCTCTCTATTGTACATGAGTAGAAGTTCTTAAGGATCTTCTGGCTGACTTGGAACTTCCTTAGGCGCCTGAGGAAGTAGAGGCGTTGTCGTGCCTTCTTCACAACACTGTTAATGTGTGTGGTCCATGTCAAGTCCTCGGATATGTAGGCTCCGAGGTACTTAAAGCTGTTGACTCTCTCAACCGGTGCCCCGTCGATGCTGAGGGGGCTGTAGTCCTTGACCCCCGACCTCCTGAAGTCCACAATCATCTCCTTTGTTTTGCTGACGTTCAGGGAGAGGCTGTTTTCCTGGCACCATCCCGCCAGGACCTTGACCTCTTCCAGGTAGGCCCTCTCGTCGTTGGCAGAGATCAGGCCCACCACCACTGTGTCGTCAGCAAATTTGACGATTGTATTGCTACTCCGCTGAGCCACACAGTCGTGTGTGTACAGGGAGTAGAGGAGGGGACTCAGAACACAGCCCTGGGGGGCCCCTATGTTGAGGGTGATGGATGAGGAGGTGCAGTTGCCTGCTCTCACCACCTGGGGTCTGCCAGTCAGGAAGTCCAAGACCCACTGGCAGAGGTCATAGCCCAAGCCCAGGTCCCTGAGCTTGGCTATGAGTATGGAGGGGACTATGGTATTGAATGCCGAGCTGTAGTCGATGAATAGCATTCTCACATAGTTCCCCTGCCTCTTGTCCAGGTGTGATGCTGCTGTGTGCAGCACATGGGATATGGCGTCCTCCGTGGACCTGTTGGGGCGGTATGCAAATTGCAGGGGGTCCATGTTGATGGGGAGGGAGGAGCAGATGTAGCCCTTTACTAGCTTCTCGAAGCACTTCATGGCTATGGAGGTGAGAGCTACAGGGCGGTAGTCGTTGAGGCAAGCAGGCTTGGATTTTTTGGGTACAGGGATAATAGTGGACTTCTTCAGGCAGGTGGGGATGACAGCCTGTTCTAAGGACAGGTTAAATATGTCAGTGAATACTGGGGCCAGTTGGTCGGCACAGACTTTTAGGACGCGGCCGGGGATGCCGTCTGGACCTGCTGCCTTCCTGATATTCACTTTTTTAAAGGTCCGCCTCACCTCATGCTCTGTTACCCTGAACACTGCGCCTCCATCAGCAGCCGACCCCCCCCCCCCCCATTGCCGAGGCTTGTGAGCTGGTGTTGTTATTACCAGCATCAAACCTCGCATAGAAGGTATTGAGGTCATTTGCTAAGGAGATGTCACTGTTCAGTTTGAGGGAGGCGCCTTTGTAGTCTGTCATCGTTTTGAGCCCCTGCCACATAGCTCTAGAGTCAGCTTGTTCAAACTGGAGTTCAATTTTATCCCTGTAGCGTCGTTTGGCCTCTGACACAGTCCTCCTTACGTTGTATCGCGCCACCTTGTGGTCATTCATGTTGCCTGCCTCTAGGCCGTCGTTGTATGCTTTGGTGCGCTCTCTCAGAGCTTCACGGACGGATTTGTCTACCCAGGGTTTTTGATTTGGGTAAACTTTCATTTTGGTAGTGGGGATTGTTTCTTTCACCCTAGTACAAACATAATCCAGCACTGTCTCCGTGTAGGCATTAATGTTATCTGTGTCGCGGAACACATTCCAGTCTGTGTTGTGAAACACTGACCGGATCGTATCCTCTGACGTCACATCCCATTTCTGCACCTCTCGCGAGACTACGGGAGTACTTTTAATTCTCTGTCTGTACTTTGGTGAAAGAAAAATTGATGCGTGATCTGACTTACCGAAGCCACTATCAGAATGAGCCTTGTAGCCACCTTTAAATTGCGTGTAACAGTGATCTAGGATGTTACCGCCTCTGGTGTTGCAAGTCACATGCTGATAGAAGTCGGGCAATACCTTTCTCAGATTGGCGCTATTGAAATCTCCCAGAACTAAAATGGCGGCGTTAACATTCGCCTCTTGGATTCTATTTACCTCGTCGTGTAGTCTGGAGAGCGCAACCTTGTTGCTGGCTTCAGCTTGCGGTGGAATATACACTCCGACCAGGACGATCGCCGTTAACTCCCTCGGGAGGAAGAAAGGACGACACTTGATGGTTATATATTCCAGTTCTGGGGAGCAGTGGTTGGATAATTCCTTCACGTTAGTTGGGTCACTCCAATTTTTGTTCAACATGAAGGCAATACCTCCTCCACGTTGTTTACCGGATTCTGCTGTTCTATCCTTGCGGTGAATGAAGAAATGATCGGCCGGTTGGATGGCGTGGTCTGGGACTTCTGGCGCCAGCCACGTCTCGATGAAGCAGAGAACGTTACAGTCCCTAACGTCTCTCTGGAATTTAATCCTTGCTCGGATGTCGTCTAGTTTATTGTCTATTGATTGTACATTGGCTAGCAATATACTGGGTAGTGGTGTCCTGTGCCGCCTGGTTCTCAGCCTGTTACGGACTCCAGCTCTCTTTCCTCGCCGTCTGGGTCCTTTGTCCCTGGGGGCGAGATCCGGTCCTGATGTCCTCAAGATCTCAACGGGCCATTGTTGCGGTTCAGAGAGCTGATCCAGAGAGTAATCCAGTCGGTAAGTTTCCCGTAATCCAATGTCTATAAGTGACTGACGGTCATACACATTAATTGCACCTACTGTTGGTACAGACAAAACTCTTAAAACTATAAATATTAACAAAAGTATGCACAGTCTCGACGGAGCGCACAGACAGGCAGCCGGTCGTAGCGACCTGCCTCCCGTACCAATTCTACTCCCTGGTTCAATGAGTCTATCTGCAGTTTTAGACGTCAGTGTAGAAAGACAGAGCGTTTATGGAAAGCCTCCAAGCTTGAAGTCCACAGGTTACATCTCAAAGAGCTTTTGATCCAGTTTAATGACATGATAAGGGATGCAAGAACTGCATATTTTGCTAATCTAATATCCAACAAGGGAAACTCAAGGGTTTTGTTTGAAACAATCAATACTATTGTTGGGTCAGTGGTGTTAGAGCAGGCATCTGCCCCTCATCCCTTTCTGCCAGCCTTCCTACCACTGTCTCTCCTCCTCTCACGCTGCTAGACTCGTTCTCTCCAGTCACCTTAGAGCAGGTTTATATAGTGCTGCACAAAACGAAACCCTCTTTTAATCCCCTTGATGCTGTTCCCTCATCCCTGATTTTAGAGGTCCTTGACTCAATCGGTCCCACAATTCTGTCAATAATTAACCGCTCTCTGGCATCAGATTCTGTCCCTAGCCTTTTTAAACATGCCATAGTGCAACCTCTTTTAAAAAAGGCTAACCTAGACCCCTCTCTTCCTGAGAATTATAGACCAATCTCCAAATTACCTCTGCTGTCCAAGGTGCTGGAGAAAATTGTGGCTGAGCAGCTTCCATTGGTTCTAGAAACCCATAATCTGCATGACCCATTCCAATCAGGCTTTCGGAAATTTGATTCCACCGAAACAGCCCTTCTTAAGGTTACCAATGACATTGTAATGGCTGCAGATGATGGTAAACACACACTATTAGTTTTATTGGACCTCAGCGCAGCCTTTGACACGGTTGATCATGTGGTTATTGTGCATAGGCTCAATGATGTGTTTGGGATCTCTGGGTCAGCACTGAGATGGTTCTCATCTTACCTAGCTGATAGAAGCTTTTCTGTGTCAGTGGGTCAGTTCATGTCGGACTCTACCCCACTGTCTTGTGGGGTTCTGCAGGGTTCTGTGCTAGGGCCAATGCTGTTCTCCCTATATATGTTTCCCCTAAACCAGATTATTAAACGTTTCAATGGAATATTTTATCAATTTTATGCGGATGACATCCAATTGTATTGTTCTTTTAAGCCCAGTGAGTGTAATAGTTTTTGCATTATTAATGAATGCATCGATGCCATCAAGAGCTGGATGGCTGATAACTTCCTTCAGCTTAATGCAAGTAAGACAGAAGCCCTCATTATTGCTCCCGACCACATCATCCCCATTATAAAAAAATCTATTGGACCTTTAGGTCAGTGTGTCAAACCTCATGTGAGGAACTTAGGTGTAATTTTTGATGACTCTCTGTCTTTTAACAGCCATGTCAACCAGCTCACACAGTCATGTTTTTATCAGCTCAGAAACATTGCCAAATTAAGATTTGTTGTATTTAGAGCTGAAATGGAAATGATCGTCCATGCTTTTATTTCATCACGCCTGGACTATTGCAATAACATTTTTACCTGTCTGGATAAATCTGTGCTAAACTGCTTGCAAATCATTCAAAATGCAGCGGCAAGGCTTTTAACTGGGACAAGTAGGCGTGCCCACATCACCCCCATTTATCCACTCTACATTGGCTCCCCATTAATTATTGTGTCCATTTTTAAATTCTTGTTTTAACTTTTAAAGCCCTTCCCCTGTGTACATTTTTTATTTACTGCACCCCTACTCCCCCAGTCGTGCACTTAGCTCCTCCCACCAAAATCTCCTGGTTGTCCAACGGACCCGGTTAATAACAAAAGGTGACCGGTCCTTCCAATTTATGGCCCCTACCCTTTGGAACACCCTCCCCATTACATATCCACTTTTAAGGAACAGTTGAAAAAGTTTTTATTCAGACAGGCTTTCAATTAATTCCTGGTTGTATACTTTGTTTATTTATTTATAATTGTTGTTTTGTTTTTAGGACTGACATTTATGTTCCACTCATATTTAGTTATTTAATTTTCTTATGTTATGCCTATGCTTGTCAGAATTGTTTTATGTGTAGTGCGTTCACCTCTATCTTGCTATGTTTTACTTCTGTGAAGCACTTTGTGATTTTATCTGTGAAAGGTGCTATACAAATAAAGTTTACTTACTTACAGTGTTGGGACTAACGCGTTACAAAGTAATGCGTTACAGTAACGCCGTTACTTTTGGCGGTAACAAGTCTAACGCATTACTTTTGAAATTCAGTAACACTGTTAGCGTTACTGAATGGTTCGTTACTGCATTATTATTATGTAGATTGATAGCGAGCGGTAGTGATCCAGCACAGTCCTCCTGACTCCTGTGTGTCACTCACCTGCGGGGACACACTGTGCTGGGGGCGTGTTTTGTTTACTATAGTCCTGACCGTCATGGCAGCGCCCAGCTACTCGCGTTTGTACACATGGATATTATCACTATTTCTCTTTTGTCGAGCACAAAGAAAAGAACGTTTTAGTTAAATGTCATTTGTGTTTTGGCTCAAAGATACTATCTACTGCCCATGCTTCAACGAAGCTAGTAGCTGAGTATAACGTTAACAGGACTCATCCGAAGCCAGTAAGCCACTCGCTTTCAGGGATCTGGTTAGCATCACCAGGCGGCACACGGCAAATGCCATGGGACGGAACACTTCACGTCTTCTAACTACTTGGAGAGAGAATATACTAAATGGAAATGAGCTAAAGAAAATGTTTGAGGGGCTGGACTAACGTTACATCTCAACCACCGCAGACTTTGGTGAGTTCAGTGATGTGAATGCAAAGTTGATCAACAGATTTTGACTGTAAGATTCTGCAAGTGAATCTCATCAATACTAATCAAACAATATAAATATAGTCCTTTCATGCACAATTGATATCCTAACTATTCTAACGTTGCAATGCACGATTGATATCAAACAATGTTGCAAGGCGGTTATAATGAAACGCTCTGGGGACAGACATCAAGGCTGTTCCTTCAAGCACTAATTTTCAACCTAGAACTTAAACGTGCATGCGCTCAACCTAAACGTGCATGCTCCCCGAGCAATTAGGCACGGTGCATTTCTTATTACGTCGGGACTTCGACATTTGTGTTTGTGTCAGATTTGTGTTTGTATAGACCACATTGCTTAGCAGAGTTCAGTGATGTGAATGGAAACTGTCAAGTTGATCAACAACTTTCTTTTTTAAGTAACTAAATAGTTACTTTTCACAGTAACGCATTACTTTTGGGTGTAAGTAACTAGTAAAGTAACAGAGTTACTTTTGAAATGAAGTAACTAGTAAAGTAACTGAGTTACTATTTTTCAGTAACTAGCACAACACTGCTTACTTGCTTACTTACTTACTTACTTACTTACTTACTTACTTACTTACTTACTTACTTACTTACTTTCTTACTTACTTACTTACTTACTTACTTACTTACTTACTTACTTACTTACTTACTTACTTACTTAGTTTTTCAAGTTTCAAGTTTCTTTAATAGTTGTCATACAGAAGTACAGAATACTTTCATACAAAATGCTTCTTACTGTTACGCTCCAGAGACTGTGCTAGACAAGATAGTATCAAATAACATAGTATAGCATGTAATTTAGAAGAAGAAAATGAGGTCACAGTGTTCGGTATAGACATATGTACAATGTTCTGAGTTACCATATAATATACAATACTATGCAGTGTACTAATGTACAGTACTATCTAGTGCAAAGCAGAAATGGGATGAGGTACAATTTAGGTACAATTTACAGTAAGGTGTACGAGTTGTAGTGCAATCCTTCATCAATAAATATAAAGTGTGGGGAGTGGGTGCTACAGTGTGTTTGTTTAAAGTGGGTGTGTGCTATAAAGTGTGTGGAGTGGGTGCTACAGTGTGTTTGTTTAAAGTGAGTGTGTGCGTGTGGATGTGTGTGCTATGTGCGTTTGGTGGTTGTTGTTGTGTAGTGTTCATTCATTGTTCGTTTAGCAGCCTGATGGCCTGGGGATAGAAGCTTCTTCTGAGTCTTTCTGTGCTCGCCTTGAGACTCCGGTATCGCTTGCCTGACCGCAGCAGTTCAAAGAGGCAGTTGTTCGGGTGACTGGAGTCTTTAATGATTCTCTTAGCCTTGCCCTTGCAACGCTTGTTGTAAATGTTCTGGAGGGTGGGGAGCCCCCCTCCAATTGTGCGTTCGGCTGAACGTGTCACTCTTTGTAGTCTGCTTCGGTCTTGTGCAGTGCTATTCCCAAACCAGGAGGTGATGTTGCCGGTCAAGATGCTCTCTATTGTACATGAGTAGAAGTTCTTAAGGATCTTCTGACTGACTTGGAACTTCCTTAGGCGCCTGAGGAAGTAGAGGCGTTGTTGTGCCTTCTTCACAACACTGTCAATGTGTGTGGTCCATGTCAAGTCCTCGGATATGTAGGCTCCGAGGTACTTAAAGCTGTTGACTCTCTCAACCGGTGCCCCGTCGATGCTGAGGGGGCTGTAGTCCTTGACCCCCGACCTCCTGAAGTCCACAATCATCTCCTTTGTTTTGCTGACGTTCAGGGAGAGGCTGTTTTCCTGGCACCATCCCGCCAGGACCTTGACCTCTTCCAGGTAGGCCCTCTCGTCGTTGGCAGAGATCAGGCCCACCACCACTGTGTCGTCAGCAAATTTGATGATTGTATTGCTACTCCGCTGAGCCACACAGTCGTGTGTGTACAGGGAGTAGAGGAGGGGACTCAGAACACAGCCCTGGGGGGCCCCTATGTTGAGGGTGATGGATGAGGAGGTGCAGTTGCCTGCTCTCACCACCTGGGGTCTGCCAGTCAGGAAGTCCAAGACCCACTGGCAGAGGTCATAGTTCAAGCCCAGGTCCCTGAGCTTGGCTATGAGTATGGAGGGGACTATGGTATTGAATGCCGAGCTGTAGTCGATGAATAGCATTCTCACATAGTTCCCCTGCCTCTTGTCGAGGTGTGATGCTGCTGTGTGCAGCACATGGGCTATGGCGTCCTCCGTGGACCTGTTGGGGCGGTATGCAAATTGCAGGGGGTCCATGTTGATGGGGAGGGAGGAGCAGATGTAGCCCTTTACTAGCTTCTCAAAGCACTTCATGGCTATGGAGGTGAGAGCTACAGGGCGGTAGTCGTTGAGGCAAGCAGGCTTGGATTTCTTGGGTACAGGGATAATAGTGGACTTCTTCAGGCAGGTGGGGATGACAGCCTGTTCTA
Organism: Notolepis coatsorum; assembly: GCF_963971535.1. Taxonomy (NCBI): domain Eukaryota; kingdom Metazoa; phylum Chordata; class Actinopteri; order Aulopiformes; family Paralepididae; genus Notolepis; species Notolepis coatsorum. The sequence goes on along the minus strand of NC_140168.1, from coordinate 39,351,461 downwards.
AGGACAGGTTAAATATGTCAGTGAATACTGGGGCCAGTTGGTCGGCACAGACTTTTAGGACGCGGCCGGGGATGCCGTCCGGACCTGCTGCCTTCCTGATATTCACTTTTTTAAAGGTCCGCCTCACCTCATGCTCTGTTACCCTGAACACTGCGCCTCCATCAGCAGCCGACCCCCCCCCCCCATTTCCGTGGCTTGTGAGCTGGTGTTGTTATTACCAGCATCAAACCTCGCATAGAAGGTATTGAGGTCATTTGCTAAGGAGATGTCACTGTTCAGTTTGAGGGAGGCGCCTTTGTAGTCTGTCATCGTTTTGAGCCCCTGCCACATAGCTCTAGAGTCAGCTTGTTCAAACTGGAGTTCAATTTTATCTCTGTAGCGCCGTTTGGCCTCTGACACTGTCCTCCTTACGTTGTATCGCGCCACCTTGTGGTCATTCATGTTGCCTGCCACTAGGCCGTCGTTGTATGCTTTGGTGCGCTCTCTCAGAGCTTCACGGACGGATTTGTCTACCCAGGGTTTTTGATTTGGGTAAACTCTCATTTTGGTAGTGGGGATTGTTTCTTCCACCATAGTACAAACATAGTCCACCACTGTCTCCGTGTAGACATTAATGTTATCTGTGTCGCGGAACACATTCCAGTCTGTGCAGTCAAACGCAGACCGGAGCGTCTCCTCTGACGTCAAATCCCATTTCTGCACCTCTCGCGAGACTACAGGAGTACTTTTGATTCTCTGTTTGTACATTGGTGAAAGAAAGATTGACGCGTGATCTGATTTACCAAAGCCACTATCAGAATGAGCCTTGTAGCCACCTTTAAATTGCGTGTAACAGTGATCTAGGATGTTACCGCCTCTGGTGTTGCAAGTCACATGCTGATAGAAGTCAGGTAATACCTTTCTCAGATTGGCGCTATTGAAATCACCCAGCACCAAAATGGCGGCGTTAACGTTCGCCACTTGTATTCTATTTACCTCGTCGTGGAGTCTGGAGAGCGCAACGTTGTTACTGGCTTGCGGTGGAATATACACTCCGATCAGGACGATCGCCGTTAACTCCCTCGGGAGGAAGAAAGGACGACACTTGATGGTTATATATTCCAGGTCTGGGGAGCAGTGGTTGGATAATTCCTTCACGTTAGTTGGATCGCTCCAATTTTTGTTAAACATGAAGGCAATACCTCCTCCACGTTGTTTACCGGACTCTGCTGTCCGATCCTTGCGATGGATAAAGAAGTGATCGGCTGGTTGGATTGCGTGGTCTGGAACCTCCGGCGTGAGCCACGTTTCGGTGAAGCAGAGAACGTTGCAGTCCCTAATGTCTCTTTGGTATTGAATCCTTGCTCGGATGTCATCCAGTTTATTGTCAATTGATTGTACATTGGCTAGCAATATACTGGGCAATGGTGTTCGGTGGCGTCTGGATCTCAGCCTGTTACGGATCCCAGCTCTCTTCCCTCGCCGTCTGATTCCTTTGTCTCTGGGGGCGAGATCCGGTCCTGATGTCCTCAAGATCTCAACAGGCCATTGTTTTGGTTCAGAGAGCTGATCCAGAGAGTAATCCAGTCGGTAAGTTTCCCGTAATCCAATGTCTATAAGTGACTGACGGTCATACACATTAAATGCACCTACTGTTGGTACAGACAAAACTCTTAAAACTATAAATATTAACAAAAGTAAGCACAGTCTCGACGGAGCGCACAGACAGGCAGCCGGTCGTAGCGGCGCCATCTTTCATAAACTTACTTACTTACTTACTTACTTACTTACTTACTTACTTACTTACTTACTTACTTACTTACTTACTTACTTACTTACTTACTTACTTACTTACTTACTTACTTACTTACTTACTTACTTACTTACTTACTTACTTACTTACTTACTTACTTACTTACTTACTTACTTACTTACTTACTTACTTACTTACTTACTTACTTACTTACTTACTTACTTACTTACTTACTTACTTACTTACTTACATGGGAAAGGTGTTAGGTGGGGGAGGGGTTATGTGGCAAAGGTATTTGTAGTTCTGCATGCATCTTAAGAGAACAGCCAAAGGCCCATTTGTAGCTCTGTAGTGCAAAACGGGCTATTGTGTTATCATATTTGTTAATAAGACATAGATTGAAAATTATTATCCCAATTTGTACAAGTGATGGCTTATTTTGAAGGTAAGAACCTGTACTTTCATATAATGTAAAACAATCAATTGAATCTTGCTTAACAATACCCTATTATCTGTGCCTGGTCACATATGTATTTGAATCCACATCACAGCATTATGACAGCAAACAGAGATAGAGAAGGGTATGAAAGCCAATACGTATACATACTTTTACTCAAGTATGATTGTTATATGGTTTACTACAGTTATTTTTTTTAACTTTTACAACAACTAATCTGACAATGATATATAATGTGATATATTATTGTTGAAAATTCTCCTTGTAGTGGTACTAGCAAGCGCCCCCAAAATTGGCCATTTTAGTTTTCGTTTTTGAGGACTGCATACTTCTTTTTGCAAACCAAAACAACATTATACTTTAATCGTATAGCACATGCATGCGCCTGGTCTCATTTGAAAGATGACATTCTGAAGTTTCTGACTCTAGAAAGAAATTCACTTTTAGTGCTAACGTAATAGAGTTACATAGGTCTGAACTTGAGTTGTAGAAAAACTTGTTACTCAAGTTTTTCTGTAGTAAATCAAATCAAATCAAATCAAATTTATTTGTAAGGCCAGACAACACACGTTAATGTCCCCATGGGCCGGACACATCTTCTTTAAACAAGTCAAGAAGAAACATCACAATAAGTCAAGAACAAAACAAGAACACTATAAAGTCCAATGTGGAAGAGATAAACCTTAGAAGGGGGGATCTCCCTTCTTAGATGTCGGTGATAGTAGTGTTACAGTAAGAACAGGCTAGTAGTTAGTAGTCCAGAGGTAGTATTTCCCCAGAAGGTGGTATGGCTTACAAATCCAGACGGAGCCATAGCCTGAAGCCTTATGTAGTACATATCCAAATTTCATAAAGATCCATCCAGAAATTAGTGATTAGGAGTGATTTTGGTAAACTGTGTACAAAGAAAAACCCAGTTTTCTCATAGACTTCAATTAATTTGGCTTCCTGTTAAATAATTTAGTTGTTCACCTAGATCCCTGATTCACACATCCCCACATGGGGTATCATTGGAAGCCACACTAATTGGCTACAACGATCCACAATCTTTTTCGAGATCGGATCTAGATTGACGGAACTACTGCAGCCTGAGTCGGGAGTGGTATTTTGCGCAATACCGTGTACTTTGCACAAGCCTCAAATACCGGAATGTGAATTTTGTCACCTGAAAGGGCTATCCACAGGCAACAAATGGGGCTTTAATTCAATATATATGTGTATTACAAAATATGCACACCCGAGCCACTAGGGGTCGCCAAAGTGCCGGTTGCAAAAAGTCTGAAAAATGTCCCTGATATGGGCTGTCGCAGGCTAAGAGGTTAAATGAGTACTTCTTCCACCACTGAACTTGGATCAGTTACTTGTTAACATTGAATAGAATAGATAGAATAGAAATACTTTTATTATCCAGAGGGAAATTTGACACTGCAAATCGCTCAACATTAAACATTTAGACAGAACAGGTCACAAATAAGAATAACAAAACAAATCAAATTGCCTAAGATAAGAGTAGAATAAAATAGAATAAAATGGAATAAAATATACAGTAAATAAATACAGTAAAAATATACTGAGGTCTACAGTAGGTGTAATATTGGACAGTGCTGTTTCAAAAGTAAGAGTCCGAGAAGATGGTAACTGTCACTCTGTGCTCAGTGATGCAGTGAGGCACAGTGATGCACTGTATAGTCTGATGGCCATGGGCGGAGTTTATGGGGGTGCAGGGGGTGCATTGCACCCCCTGGTGGCCGGGGGTGAAATTGCTTTAAAAAAAAAAAAGAAAAAAAAAAATCAAGATTATTTTTATTTTAATAAAATTATAATAATTGTGAGAAACAAATCTGAATTCTATTATGTTTTGTTTTACAATACATTCATTTTATAGTAGTAATCATGTCACATTATAAGGCGAACCTTCTGTAGTGTGGCAGTGAAAGGGTTAACGTGCGGCCAAGCACCACCATTCGCAGCAGCAGCAGCAGAATGCCCCGCGCGATAGTACATTGTAACGCTTGTACAAAGCCACTTATTCTGAGATGATAATTAATGTATCTGGATAACCAATGCACGGATTTTGTCGAGGCAGGTAGCGTTATTTCGGGAAAATTGATATCTATAGTCTGGTATATTTTTCGTCCACGAAAAATGGAGGCTGTAATAATTATTATTGCTCGAGAGTCTCTATGAATAATAATAATTAGAGCCTCCATTTTTCATGGACGAAAAATATACCAGACTATAGATATCAATTTCCCCGAAATAACGCTACCTGCCCCGACAGAATCCGTTCATTGGTTATCCAGATGAACAAATAACAGTAAAAGACAAACGCAACATCTTTTTCTTTTCTTTTCTCCAGCGCGACCAGCACATCTTTCGTTGGATTGGCATGTGATGTCTAATAATGCTGTTATTAGAAAATGTGAACTTTTGTTTGTACAGCCTTTGACAACCTACTGTATGCATACGTGTGCGCGGCTGTGCGCTTGACAGAGTGTTGCACAGTATTTTGTTATTGTATGTCATGTTTGGTACAGTAAAGTGGTCTAGTGGAGCAGCAATATACTTGTTGTGGTCTTTTTATTTTAGTATTTCCTTCTTTATCTTTGTCACTTTGTCAATGATTAAGAGTAAGTTAGTTAAAAATGATCCCCCGTAGTGCTGTGTGTGTGAGTGTGTGTGTGTGCTGCTGTACTACCTAAATAAAATAAAAAATTAGGGGTTAGGGCATTGTAAAAACGCTAAAATTATAAAATAAAGGTAAAAAAAATCGCCGCGGGTATCGTTCGCCAAGCAGTCGCACCCCCTGGCGTCAAGTTCAAACTCCGCCTATGCTGATGGCTGTTGGAATGAAGGACTTCCTGTGCCATTCAGTGCTGCATTTAGGTAGTGTGAGCCTAGCACTGAACATGCTCCTCCTGTCAGCCAAGTCTGTGTATAGTGGGTGGGAGGGGTTTTCCCTGATGGCCTGGAGCTTAGCAAGGCTCCTCCTCTCCGCCACCCTCGCTAGAGAGTCCAGCTCCACCCCAACCACGTTACTGGCCTTCATGACCAGCTTATCCAGCCTGTTTGTGTCCCCTGCTCTCAGTCCGCTGCCCCAGCAGGTCACAGCGTACAAGAAGGCGCCCACCACCACCGACTCATAGAACATCCTCAACATCCTTGTACAGACATTGAAGGATCTCAGCCTTCTGAGGAAGTAGAGTCGGCTCTGGCCCTTATTGTACAGTGCCTCTGCGTGTTTTGACCTGTTCAGTTTGTTGTTGATGTGTACACCGAGGTATTTTTACTCCTCAACCATGTCCACATCGACTCCCCTGATGGAAACAGGGGTCACAGGTGCACTCCTCCTCCCCAGCTCCCTGGTCTTCGACATATTTAGCTGCAGGTGATTTTTATCACACCATGTGACGAAGTCGACTACCAGTTCCCGGTATTCCCTGTCGTCACCGTCCTTTATACATCCCACTATCGCAGAGTCATCAGAAAACTTCTGAAGGTGGCAGGACTCTGACTGATAGTGGAAGTCGTTGGTGTAGACGGTGAAGAGGAAGGGAGAGAGGACTGTCCCCTGCGGGCCCCGGTGTTGTCTGACACAGCTCCGTAGGCGCACGTATACTGTGGTCTGCCTGTCAGAGAGTCAACAACCCAGGAAACCAGGGGGGCCTCTACCCGCATCGCCTCCAACTTCTCACCCAACAGCCCAGGCCTTATGGTATCAAAAGCACTGGAGAAGTCAAAGAACATGACTCTCACAGTGCTCCCCGGCTTGTCTAGGTGAGTGTAGGCTCGGTTCAGCAGGTAGATGACAGCATCCTCTACCCCCAGTCGGGGCTGGTAGGCAAACTGGAGTGGGTCTAGGTGGGGTTTGATCACCGGGCGGAGTTGCTCCAGGACTAACCTCTCCATGGTCTTCATTATATGAGAGGTTAGAGTCACCGGCCTGTAGTTCTTGGACGTGCTGGGACGCAGGCACTTAGGGACAGGGACCACACAGGAGGTTTTCCACAGTGTCAGGACTCTCTGCAGCCTCAGGCTCATATTGAATATGAGCTGGAGCACATCACACAGCTGAGAGGCACAGGTTTTGAGTACTTTTGGGCTCACCCCATAACTCTCTCTCTCTCTCTCTCTCTCTCTCTCTCTCTCTATCTATCTATCTATCTATCTATCTATCTATCTATCTATCTATCTATCTATCTATCTATCTATCTATCTATCTATCTATCTATCTATCTATCTATCTATCTATCTATCTATCTATCTATCTATCTATCTATCCATCCATCCATCCATCCATCCATCCATCCATCCATCCATCCATCCATCCATCCATCCATCCATCCATCCATCCATCCATCCATCCATCCATCCATCCATCCATCCATCCATCCATCCATCCATCCATCCATCCATCCATCCATCCATCCATCCATCCATCCATCCATCCATCCATCCATCCATCCATCCATCCATCCATCCATCCATCCATCCATCCATCCATCCATCCATCCATCCATCCATCCATCCATCCATCCATCCATCCATCCATCCATCCATCTATCTATCTATCTATCTATCTATCTATCTATCTATCTATCTATCTATCTATCTCTATATCTCTCTCTCTCTCAATCAGAAAAGTGTATTCCTGTCATAAACAGAGATTGACATGGAGAACACAAAATAGATCTCAAAAAGGGAGAGATTATCAAGATTAGGTTTACGACACGTGGCTAATAATAACAACTGGACTGGCTGTGGCACTCCTGCGTCAAATGAGTTAATGGTTAAACAGAGATCCATTTTTATAATCCAGAGTGAATGATGTCATGGCAAAGGTTAAGGGGTAATTTACATGTGCAGGGGGGCCATCCCACAATCTACACCTTGTTAGCCTTTGGTTCTCACTATTGGATTCATCTCATTGATCGACCCCTGTATTGATTTGTCTTTCAGACCCCTGGGAAACTGTGTCTTTTCTCTAAACAAAGCTGAGCTGTTCATCGAACCAGAATCAAATTATATTGTAAGAATACCAGATGAGTTTGTTTTGGTGGTGTACCACTAGATTGACAGAGTATTGATGGCGGCCATTTTATTCTTCTGGCCTGATGCAACATGCCTGACTATTTAACCAAACAAGTCAAAAGAGCTTGTTGTCTCTTTCATTTCATCTCTCTCAGCCTGTAGACAATTTAGCTGGAATTATGTTGCTAGGGAACAGCTTGAACCCATGTTTATTTAACTTATTGATATTAGCAATTGACATTAACAGGAAGAAACCATTTTAGAACCGTTTATGTTGTCAGGTTGAAACCGTCTGTAACAAAATGTGAATGAGGAAAGTGAGCTTGGTGTTTTAAGCCTTCAAGAGCTGTATTTGTGATAAGTCCTTATGTGAAAACCTGTGTTTGGCTTGGTGTCCATAATCTGAGGTCACCGGTATCCATCGGTTACCCTGCGTTATCAGTTGCCTGGTAACAAGATAGAGAGAGAGCACCCTACTTGCATCTATCCTCCTCGCTCCTCAAAGCCACACTCAAGTATTTGGCGATTTATTCGATTCATGTTATTAGTTCTAGTTAATATAAAGTGTTAGGGGGACATTTTAGAGTAATCTGTTATCCAATTTCACACAGTCTAAAAAAGGCTCTCAGAATCTCTACTGTCTCCATCAGCGCCTCCCTTTCGCTCTAATCTCTTCTTCTCCAGCTGGAGCCACAGAGCTCCGCAGACACTCCAAGGAGGGGCTAATCTGGACCGGGGCCTCCCAGGATGGCTGCTCTGGGCTCGGGCCAGTGCTCTTGGCCCGCTCACCGGCCCAATCGCCAGATCCCACTCCGCTGGAAGTCTGCTTGGCCAGGCGTCATGGGAGGCGTCAGGCTGAGCGGAAGAGCGAGGAGACGTCGGAGCGGAGGTGAGGGATCGGGGAGGAAATAATGGAAGGGCACCGAGAAGGGCATGAGATGAGAACGGGGAGGAGCAGAGGGGGGAGGAGCAGAGGGGGGGGGCAGAGGGGGAAGGAGCAGAAGGGGCAGGAGCAAAAGAAGGGGGAGGAGCAGAGGGGGGGGGCAGAGGGGGAAGGAGCAGAAGGGGCAGGAGCAGAGGGGGGAGGTGCAGAGGGGGGAGGAGCAGACGTGGGAGGAGCATAAGGGGGGAGGAGCAGAGGGGGGGGGTAGAGGGGGAAGGAGCAGAAGGGGCAGGAGCAGAGGGGGGAGGTGCAGAGGGGGGAGGAGCAGACATGGGAGGAGCAGAAGGGGGGAGCAGAAAAGGGAGGAGCAGAGGGGGAGGAGGCAGAAGGGGGAGGAGCATAGGGGGGTAGTATATAGCGTATTGCAGATATCACCCCCCCCCCTCTCATAAATATGTGAAGGACGGGAGATATTATTGCCACGGAAGTGGAGTGGAAACAATTAGGTAGCTGATTAGTACTGATAGAACACACCTGTGCATCATTAGTTCACCCACATCTCACCTGCACACACCCCAGACACACCCACACTACAAATACAGTAGGTTAGTGAAAGGTGAGTTGAGTGGAGGTGAGTTGAGTGGAGGTGAGGTTGGAGTTGTGACATAGAGAGAGAGAGAGAGAGAGAGAGAGAGAGAGAGAGAGAGAGAGAGAGAGAGAGAGAGAGAGAGAGAGAGAGAGAGAGAGAGAGAGAGAGAGAGAGAGAGAGAGAGAGAGAGAGAGAGAGAGAGAGAGAATGAGATATTCTGAGTTTTGTGAGGTGAGATGTAGTGAGAGGAGGTGAAGGCGAGAAGGTGTTCATTGTGTACTGGACCCTAGACTGGCTGAGAAACCCCTTGTGTACTGACACTGGACCAGACGACTACTCTGAGTATTGAACAATCCCTTCTTTTTGTACGAGAGCCTGTTTTGTGTTTTGACCATCGGACTGTATTACGACCATTCTCTTTGCCTATTGAACTGAATTCTGCCCATAATCAATAAATATTCGTATTGATCGATGTTGCACTTGTGTGGACATTCGAATTTGTTTGTTTTTTTAACCGTGGCGAGTCTGAACACCACCAGGCTCGTCATAGTATATAACACTGCCAGGGCATCAAAAAGTAGAAGTGAGGAAGGGCCGATGCTGTCCAACGGATGGATAATACGCAGAGCGTGGCTGAGGAGAAGGTAGTTCCGGGTGGGAGTTGGGGTTTTGGAGAGGAGGAGAATGTCAATGCTGCCGGGGGACTAGTGAGGCTGTGTGGGATTAGGCAAGCGTGACGACTGCCTGAAGTGGTGCCCCTGGCAAGGGTAGCACACACAGGGAGCATGGCCAGCCGTCACCGCATGGTTTCACAGAGACAGAGAGAGGGGAAGGTCGAGGCCAGGAGAGAGAGAGAGAGAGAGAGAGAGAAAGAGGGAGAGAAAGAGAGATAAAGAGGGAGAGAGAGATAAAGAGGGAGAGAGCAGATGAGGAAAAAATTGTTGCATGTGTAAAAAGATAAAACAAAGAATAGAGCAATAGAAAGTCGAGAAGACAGACGCAAAAGTTGGCGGTGGAAAAGTGCGAGAACAGAAGACGTTAATAGGAAGGGAAGGATTCCTAGAGAGAGAGAGAGAGAGATAGAGAGATAGAGAAGAAGACCCCCTGCTAGCTTTGTGTAGGAGCGAGGGGAGTGCAAATAGGGAGAGAAGTGAAAGAAGAACTAAAGACTCCCACTCAAAGGACAGTTAGAAGTCATTCCTCCTCCACACCCGCGGCTCCTTCCTCAAAGCCTCTTAGATTAAGTGTTTATGCTTAGCCTCTATAGGAGATGCAAGATGGATTCAATCCCTGGTTTTTATATAAAAAGTAATTACTCGGCTTCCCCCTCAAGAACATGCTGTATGATGAATCGGATTTACCGAGGCACAAGTATGCAACAAATCGTATGAAATGTGCTCTGGCTGCACGCACGCACGCACACACACACACACACACACACACACACACACACACACACACACACACACACACACACACACACACACACACACACACACACACACACACACACACACACACACACACACACACACACACACACACACACACACACACACACACACACACACACACACACACACACACACACACACACACACACACACACACACACACACACACACACACACACACACACACACACACACACACACACACACACACACACACACACACACACACACACACACACACACACACACACACACACACACACACACACACACACACACACACACACACACACACACACACACACACACACACACACACACACACACACACACACACACACACACACACACACACACACACACACACACACACACACACACACACACACACACACACACACACACACACACACACACACACACACACACACACACACACACACACACACACACACACACACACACACACACACACACACACACACACACACACACACACACACACACACACACACACACACACACACACACACACACACACACACACACACACACACACACACACACACACACACGACAAGCATTAAGCACAGATCTATTTCTCTGCAAGGCGGCCCAAAAGATTATGACAGTCATTGGCAGTCTGAACCCAAGGCTGGATGGGCGTCTGGCAAGCCCAAATTCTCTACAAGTGCGTGTGTGTATATGTGTATGTGTGTGTGTGTGTGTGTGTGTGTGCGTGCGTGCGTGCGTGCGTGCGTGCGTGTGTGTGTGTATTTGCAAGCTTTGTCAGGGTGTGAAGGAGCATGTGTTTCTTGCATTACAGTGAGACTGCAGCAAACAATATGCAGCAAGGAAGTTCCTCTCTTACTGGGAGACACACGCAAGCACACACACTTTCATCATCAGAAAATAAGGCAATAAAATCAGACCCTCTCATGGAGTGAGCCTGCGAGTGAGAATGAATACATTGTGGGAATGAACAAAGTGGAAAGAAAACAAGTCTTTGTTTTTTGCCTATGCATTTCATCCTCCTGTTTGTGATGTTTTGTAGCCTCTGCAGCCGCATCAGGGTTCCCTCACATGATCAATACATTACGTCCATGAATATCAATACGGGTGTCCACAGATATCATTACAAATACTGTCTCTCATATGCAGGTTCATTGAGTAGCAGTCAAAAACAATGACAGACTCATACATTGACTGGGAGCCTTTCACGTCTACACATGAGAGCGTGTGTGTTTGCTGCGTGCACACTTGTTTTCCCCCCAGTTGTGTATGTGCAAGTGAGAATGTGACTATCCACTATCCTCTGATAATAATGCTAATATTAATAATAATAACAATATTAAACTTGAATTATGTAGCACTTCTCAAAATAACAGTGTTACAAAGAGCACAAGAAACACAAAAAGCTTGATGTGTCTATGTGTTGTGTCGGATCGACAAGCAAATTGTTATATATATATTATCCTTCTTGTTGTTATTGTCAATGGTCGCTAACTACATACAAGGAATCTATAATCTATCTTGCCTATTGTACTACCTACCAGGGGCGTTTTTAGGGTTAGAAAACATTGGGGGCTTCAGCCCAGGGGGGTGGAGGGGGGTTTCCCCCCCCCCCCCCTTTTTTTTTTTTTTTAACACAGTAATACGCAATTTTAGAGTAATTAGAGATGAATACTGAAGAACTAGAATCATTAGAGGTTCTCAAAGTGAGGTCCATGTCCATGAGAGGGATCTGGGCAGTCCCCATAGAAAATTCAAAGTTAACAGGACCAAATCATCAGTTTCTTATTTATTTATTTAACCTTTATTTAGCCAGATAAAACATTGATCTGGTCCAAGAGGCCCCAACAGGAGTACAAATATACATATATACACATATATATATACATATACTGTACATACATACACACATATACACCAATAACAAAATAAAAACAGTTAAGAATCATACACATAAGCAAATAAACAAACAAACAAACATATGCACAGCCTATGTACAAAAGAAATAAACAGTTAATCTCTAGTCTTTACAGTTTTCTTCAATTGCATAAACACTCAAATCAAAAGTATTACACAATTATCAAAACATTACACTCAAGGAGCAAAACATAGGCCCAGATTTGCACCTCTATAAGCACAATGTCAGCCTCACACTTTTTGCAAAACAATACACAGAGCAAAAAAGTATCTTGCCAGATCCAGCTAGGCAAAGAGATAATGTCTAGTATTTTCTGTACTCTATTTAAATTTTTTCAAAATTGTTTTTGTTTTACTGTAATTTTAACCTGTAGGCCTACTGGATACAGTATTTTATGTTTGTCTGATATTTGCTGAGCTTACAGTGTTATGCACATAGTAGCATGAAAACTGGGACATGTTTTGTTGTGATTCTCCATGTTGAAATGTTGACTGATTTGGTTATATGGCGAGAAAATTTATATTTTCATCAGTCTGCATCATTGATTTGGGTATATGGAGAGAAAATGTTTTTTTTCCAGCAGTCTGCATCATTGATTTGGGTATATGTAGATAAATAAATAATATTTTCATCAGTCTACAGCATTGGTCTTGTGTAGTGTTTGGTGAATTTATTGTATATTTGCACATTCTCTGCGTACTTCACTTACAGTACTCTAATCACTGAGAAGTAGAATAGCTAAATGTGTTTTAGGTTAAGCACAGCAGTGTGAGTAACTGGTTCAAACAGAATTAAGTCATATAAAACGTGTGTTTCATATAGTAACAAAATGTAGTTTTTTTAAATTAGTGTATGGTTTTGACAAGTGTTTAATTTAGCAAAGGATCTGAGGTGTTCTGATAATTGTGTGTGTGGTTGTGCTAATTGTGTGTTTTGAAACACCGGGCCCCGTTTTAAAAATCATGCTTAAGCAATCAAAAAAAAAAGTCTCATAAAAAAGATATTAGATTTTTGGGTATTTTCCTGCCTTTGGTCCGCTTTGCATTCACATCTCAAATGCAGGGTTCACTTGCAAGAGTGAATGAGCTTTCACACCACCCCAAACCAACCGGACTATCCGAGGAAATGAACCAGGGTTCGATTAAAGCTTATTATAGTTTATCACAGTATCATGAGCATGTCTTTGTCAGTGGACACTGGACATGGGTATGGAGGCTCCAGGTGCTGCTGCGTTAAAGTGCACATCTTCAATACCTATCTGTACTATTTAAAAGCACAGTGCAGGACACACTCAAAGGTTATCGCACCTCAGAGATGGCAGTGGACATGTATGACAGGACAAAGGCCATATGTAATGGCATCTTGTGGCACAAGCTCAGACCTCAGCTCAGGAGATCAGCTGAGACAGAGACTGTTCTATCCAGAGCTTGAGAGCAGGTTCTCATGAGTTGGATAACAACTTATGAGAGGCATACAGGCATGTTATCCAGCCTCAGACCAGTTTCTCTCAGTGGAATTGCTGCAACCCCTCGCCACACATTACAATATCCAACTATTGCCAGAGGAGATCACAGTTGCAAAGTGTTTCCTGGTCAGGACAGGCAGAGATGCAGTCCCTACTATCCAAAGTGTCTTTTCCCTCCTGGATGATGATGATAATAATAATAATAATAATAATAATAATAATAATAATAATAATAATAATAATAATAATAATAATAATAATAATAATAATAATAATAATAATAATAATAATAATAATAATAATAATAATAATAATAATAATAATAATAATAATAATAATAATAATAATAATAATAATAATAATAATAATAATAATAATAATAATAATAATAATAATAATAATAATAATAATAATAATAATAATAATAATGCATTTGATTTATAAGGTGCCTTTCAGGACACTAAAAAAAAAGTCCACAAATCGGTGAATGAAAAATTATAGGATCAAATGAAAACTACTTACTAAAAATGTTTAAAAGTACTAAAAACCAACAAAAAATACCAAACACTAACAAACATTCAGCAAAGACAATGGGGATGCTGACATAAAAAAAAAAAAAAAAAAATTAAAAAAAAAAAAAAAAAAAAATGTAATTTTTTTTTTTTTTTTTTTTTTTTTTTTAGATCCGGGGCTAGGAGAAAAACATCCGGGGCTAAAGCCCCGGAAGCCCAGGGCTAACGACGCCACTGCTACCTACTATGCTAATATACACTCAAGTCTGTAGCAGTCAAGTTCGACACTGTTTGACGAACAATGTTACTTATCCTTAGCTGCCAGAGTTGTACCCTTCCTGCTGATTTGTAGTACAGAACTTGTAGGTCACTTTGGATAAAAGCATCATCTAAATTACTAAATGTAAATGTAATATGAGAGACTTACTGGTGATGGGATGTAGCTGTTATTGAGTGTATGGCTAACAAAAGTATTATCTGAGTCACAGACATGATTTGCTTGTTAAATATTCAAAATATTTAATATATATGGATCTTTCACATGGCTGGGGTGTGAAATTGTACAGCATTCCTATTTAAAACCATACATTCTGTGACTGGTGCCCCACTTAACCAGTCAGTTGAATCTTCACCAGATGTGAAGTATTTCTTAATTACTTTTGAATTCAGTGTCAATACAGGGAACATATAGGACCTTTTTTATTTGGGACGGGGAACATAGGACCTTTTTTATTTGGGTTGGGGAACATAGGACCTTTAAATATGTATCTCACTACCTCCTATGCACTGTCATTTTAAGAGCGCTGCTCTGTTGTAATTAAAAACTGATGCAATGCTCTGTTGTATGTTTTATACCCTGTTGTATGTTAGAACTATTTTATGTCCGTTCTATTTTATAATTTTTAGCCTATTTTTAAACTGAAGCAAACCGCACTTTTTTTTACTCTGTCTATTCTATTTTGGTTATTTGTATTACTGAATGAAACTGTAAACAGAGAGGCCTATTGGGATGCTAGATCCTAATGTGAAACACTGATTTACCTTACCTTGCTACCTCTATATATTCTTTATGCTCGCTTATGCCTGTATTTTCTACTGTTGTGAAGCAATTTTAACTGCAACTTCTGTATGAAAAGTGCTATACAAATAAAGTTATTATTATTATAATTTTTATTCGGGACGGGGAACATTTATGCAAATGACATGTCGTCAGCTTGTGACTACAACTTGTTCCTGTTTGCGGACGACTCAGCCATGCTGGTCTCTGACAAGAACAAGTTACAGGTTGAAAAAGCCCTCAGCTCAGAACTAGGCAAAATCTGCATATGGCTCGCCGACAACAAACTATCATTACACATGGGCAAAACAGAGTCCATTCTCTTCGGTTCAAATAACAAACTCAGCAAGACCGACGGCTTCTCGGTTACAGTGGGTGACAATATTGTCACAAGGAAAGATGAAATTACCTACCTGGGTTCCATCCTAGAGGCTAATCTTTCCTGTGACAAAATAGCATCCAATGTAATAAAAAAAGTCAACCAACGAACTCGATTCTTGTACCGGATCTCCTCTCTGGTAAACAAGAATACCCTGAAGACTCTGGCAGGAGCACTCATTCAAGGGTACTACGACTATGCGTGCACCTCATGGTACCAAAGCACCTCAAAGGCGCTAAAAACAAAATGACAAACATCTCAAACAAACTGGTCAGAATACTGCTTGACCTTACTCCTAGAACCCACCTCACCCCTGCCCACTTTGACAACCTAGGATGGCTTAGAGTAGACGACAGAGTACAGCAACTTGCAATGGGCCTGGTCTACAGGATACACTACACGACCAAGGTACCCATGTACATGTCAAAATACTTCCCAAAGGTCAGTGAATACCACGATCACAACACCAGAGGGAGCTCCACAAATCATGTTAAACCCAGATTCGGCTCAAACAAGGGACTAAACACGTTTCACAATTATGCCACATCAATGTGGAACGCCCTACCCAAAGCTGTAAAGGAATGTGAATCACTACCCACTTTCAAAAACACTCTCAAATAACACCTACGGGAGACTGCAATTCGAAACTGGCCCCTACAAATGTCCTAACCCAGTTGTACAGTAAATTACCAAGTATGGCTTTGTCAGTATTCCAATGTACAGTGTACAGTGTGTCCCCCCCCCTACCCAACCCCCCCCCCCCCCACCTCCAATGTACAGCCCCCACCCACCCACCCAACCCACCCCACCCACCCAACCTCCCCCAATGTACAGTTTCTACGTCAAATGTATATACACTCTTTTTCTGGACACTTTTTGTATCACACACAGTACTGTATTTGCAAATCTGATATGTCATAAATGTATAGATGTAGCAGTACTGTCTATCTGTATGTCATGTATGTCATATATGTTATGATGAATTGAAAATGGGGGACCCTGATGTAAACAAGACAAAAGTATTTCTCTGGTCTGCATCCCCTTAACAATTGTATGTATTGAGCTGTACTGTACTGTACCCATTCTGCAATCTGTTAATAAACTTTTCAATCAATCAATCAAAACATAGGACCTTTTTTATTCGGGACGGAGAACATAGGACCTGGGGAACATAGGACCTGGATTTTTTGCGATATTACTGCTTGTTTTTTTTGGGTCAGGTTCCTGCCTACAGCTCTTTTATAATCACAGGTAGAGCTGATATGTGTGTATGATATGTACAGATAACTTACACAAACGTGATTGACTATTGATTAAAGGAGAGGGGATGAGTGGAGAAACTGCACGGTTAAGTTGCTCCATTCTCTGCTTGTCATCATGAAAATCTACATATTCTGTTGTTTGCTACTTGCAAAGCATTAGTGAACAGATAGTGGATAGGACAAAAACATAATCAGAATTCATATATTTACCATTTTAAGCATTTTATGAACAAACAAAATCCGTTAGATTGGACATTTGATTCATTATATCAAGCGGAGAATGAGCAATTTAACAACCCTCAGCACCGGGCTATTTTTCCCCTCCTCCATTTTCAATTCATATATTTAACATTTTAAGCATCTTATGAGCAAACACAATTTGTTAGTTCGGACATTTGATTAATCATATCAAGCTAACGGAGCAATATAACAACCCTCGGCACCGGATTGTTTGTCCCCTCCTCACCTCCCCTTTACTAGAGACGAAAAGTAACCTTGTGTAACCCGAGCACCATACTGGTTGATACCGTTAATACGGCAACTACCCGGAAACCATGCATCAATGTTAGACAGACCTATCTGTTACATCTGTATATCTGTGATCTGCTAATTCCCTATGAGCCTATGAGATCCTCCAGCTGGACTCTACTAATGGTTCCAAAATATCAACTTGTTACAAAAGGTGACCAGGCCTTTGCTGTTCGGGCCCCTCAGCTGTGGAACTGTAGCCTTGTCTCTGAGCGCACTCTAGCCACAGAGGTAGCCTTGTCTGTGAGCTTCAGAGCGCACTCTAGCCACAGAGGTAGGGATGTAGGGATGTAGGGATGCATGCAAGAATAACAGCTGCTACTGTCACAGTTTTACAGTACCTCTGCTTTAATGAGGCAAACTCACTACTCTCTTTTTAGGCGAGTCAATATATGGTTTAACCCCAAAAAAATGGATACAAAAGGTTTTTCAATGGATTCTGGTAGTATTGGGCGTGCTAAATAACATACTAAAAGTCGACCAAAATCGACCCCTCCAAAAGCCGTCATTTCCAAGATGGCGTCCCAGATGGCGCCGGGGCGATTAAAATGGCTATATCTCAATTTAAGAAAATGGTGCAATGGATTTCTCAACTGATTCTGGTACCTCTGGGCATTCTCACTAACATACTAAAAATCTAGGAAAATACACCTTCCAGAAAGGCTTCATTTTCAAGATGGCGTCCAAAATTGCGGCTGGCCAAGCTTAAAATGGCTATATATATGTCAATATAAAAATTATATAAATGATTTTGTCATTTGATTCTGGTACCCCAAGTACCCCTAGACATACTTAGGAACATACTAAAGTTTTGGGGAAATACACCTTCCGAAGAGGCTTAATTTTCAAAATGGTGTCCAAAATGACGACTGGGAGCTTAGAATGCCTGTATCTCAAATGGGAAAACATTTCTAAAGGATTTATAAACTGATTCTGGCACCTCTATACATTAATAACGAGCAAAATATCTAGCTAAATATATCTGCTAGGAATGCATCATTTGCATCATCAAAATGGCTGCCTGTAGCTTATTTTGGCTAAAATTAAAATTGGTTATTATATTCAACCTAGAAAGCTGGCTTTGGTGTTGAACACAAAATAAATGACCCACTTATTGTGGTCTTTAGGCCTACTCATCATCATCTTCAGGATCCTCTGGGAGAAACTTGTTATGTGGATTGTCACATTCATGAAGTTGACATGGTCCACAGACAGTAGTACAAGGTAGTCCATATTTTCTGCATGAGCAGCGAAGTGTCTTGCAGGCAGTGGTACAGTTACAATGAATGACCTTCAAGAGACTGTCTGGAGCAGCATTCATTGTTGACATGAGTGGGACAAATCTATTGTCCTGCAGTTTCCAGCCCCAGTCTAGAGCATCTATACCATCATCTGTTCCCATCCAGACCATGACCTGGTAGTATGCTCTACGACAGTGGAATTTGGTAGCAGATTCAGTTAGTGGTAGACGTTCAGGCGTTACCGTTGATGAAGCTGAGACAACCTTCTTGCTGAAAATGTTATATCTCATTTTTGCAAGCGAATCTGTGCACTTTCCACCAAAAAAGACAGCCATTGCTTGGCACCCAAGGTCATCGATCACATCTGTTGTCTGGTTTGGTACAGTGAATGCATTGGCACAAGCCTGAAGGACAGGATCCCCTTTTACAAGTTTTTGGAATGCTGTCTTTTTGCCAACTCCGAAGATCCGGGAAGTTGTGTCACAGCCAGTCACAGCATGGATGAACAGCAACTGAGAACACACATCCTGTCCGAGTACTTCTTTCAAATGGTTTATGGCGTACACTTTAAAACTGCCATCAGCTTTCGACTTTTCAACTTCGTCTGATCTGAAATAAAGGCCCTTGCTATCTCTCTGTGCATAGTAAAGAAGTAAGACGAGGAGATCAGTATCTTCTCCAATCAGCGTTGTGGTGTGAAGAAGAGATGATCCCACTGCAGCCCTTACTATGTCTACATCAGCATCTCCAAGTGAATTGACCACAGTGCAATCCCGTTCTTTCAGTTCATCACTTATCATGTGGATCAGTTTCTGTTTATTCAGATCTCTTGACAGGAACTCCTCCTTCTTACCTGAGAACTCTGTCTCAGCAGTGAAGTTGACAATGGGATGAATATTGTTTCCTCTTCTTTGATGTGTGTTGTCTTTAATGGATGGCCCATCCTCATAGCCATCAAACACAATGGTTGTAGCTGAGCCATAATGTTGGATGGTGAAGTCTGCATATGACTGTGCAATTTTACCATAGCTTTGTCCGTGCTTCCATTGTATTCGGTGAAGGAGCGAACCACCATCAAGAACATAATGCTCCGTTTCTGGTACAGAATATAGTATTGCATCACTTGCATGATCACAGATCGCGTGCGCTAGTTGTGGTTTATCAGCTTTGCGGAAGACGTTTCTGGCTTCAAAGAGGGCAGGAGGGAAAGGACTGAGTTCGTAACGCATAACCTCCTCCAATGACAGCTCTCCAGTTTGGGAGACAATAAGGAAACGTTGAAAAAGAAGTGCAGAATCAATGATTCGATCAGGAGCAACCTTGATAGATGATTTTTGTCCAAGGGTTATGGCTTTATCCTTTTTACTAAATGAAAATGTGAATGCCGGCTGTCCGATCATTTTGTGCATGATGTTGCGTCCAACAGAGTCATAATCATGCACGTTCACTCCATCCTCAGCGACAACACCTGTAACAACATTCCTTAAAGAAGAGTCTGGAGAGAAAGGTGAACATATAGCAAGTTTTGAAGTGATCTTCTCCAGGTCAGCAGCATCCCTTTTCATCCTTGCCTCTGTTGAATCCTTGTGCTGTTCTGATGTTGTGTATGTCTGGTTTGAGAACTCCTGCATTGCGGTGTTATACTCTGATGTTATGCCCTTTGACATTGTCCAAAGGGATCTCTGATTGTCGGTCATTCCACTTCCATGTGTCATCCCTCCTGTAGTCTTCAATGACCTCATCAATGTTGTTTCGATTACAAGATCTGAGCTGAGGCCTGCCCATGATTGGCTGCTGCGACGGATAACATGAAAACCCTTTTCAAATTGTCTGAAGACATCTGGGTGGTTGATGTGAAGCTGACTCATCTCCAGTGATGCCACAGATTACTTGTAAAAGTAATTTGATTACTGATTACTGATTACTCCTTTAAAAAGTAATCTAAGTTACTTTACTGATTACTTGATTATCAGAGTAACTTAGTTACTTTGAAAGTAACTAGGTTACGAAGTCGTCGTCGTTCCCCCAACAGTTTTTTTTAAACGCTTTATTGAAAGTGCATAAATTGTTTTTAACTTGTTTCTCTGCACATAACGTAAATTGTTAAACTAGTGCGTCAGCTTCTGTACCATCAAGTATGGTAAAGCAACAGTCTATGATGCTCACAGCATTAGAGCAGCCAGCCAGTGGTTTTACAAAACCAGTGTATCACATCTAACAAATGCAGGCTGAACTATTCAATTATATCAACTGTAACTATTAAATTGTTTTTATAAATGTCTCTCTATAAACATACAATCAGTCTCTCTTTAACATGTAAATTAACTGTAAATCTGGCAAATAAGAGCTTTTGCTCTGCCACCATCAACCCTCCTGTACCTAGTCGAAGCGTCGGCTAGTGTTGTGATTCCAGATGCTTTCAATGCAATTGGATGTGCTGTTTTTAGCGGTAGACAGTATTTTGTTCCCTCCGCCGTGAAGTAGTGACTGAGGCTACGTTTAGACGAGCGTTTTGGGGTGGAATTCTGAACAGAAACCGCAAAAGTCATCTTGCGGTTTCACTTTAAATTTTGCCAAGCGTTTTGGGGTGGAATTCTCCGACGACGGAGCCCTGCTGTCACACGATTGGCGCATATGTCACATGACGTGCTGTGAAGACCCGCCCTACATTTACATTTACATTTACATTTAGTCATTTAGCTGACGCTTTTATCCAAAGCGACTTACAAGTTCTGTACGACAAGCCATCAGGAAGGGCACAACTCTATCAGCTGAGCAACAATGTTCATCAAAGTGTTGAGTGCTACAGTGTAGGTTAGTTTATTAGGACAAGTGCATGACAGTACGGTTAGTTAGGGTTAGATTTTTTTTTTTTTTTTTTTTTTTTTTTTTTTTAATTCAGATAATGGTTGAAGAAGTGCGTCTTTAGTCGACGGCGAAAGATTGGACGTGATTCGGCTGTCCTAACTGGGGTGGGTAGTTCATTCCACCATTGTGGGGCAAGGACTGAGAATAGGCGACTTCTCTTTGATGACCCTCCCGGAGCTTGGATAGGAGTAGGTCTGAGGCGGCCAGAAGATGCAGAGCGTAGGGGTCTTGAGGGTGTGTAGTTAGAGACCATTGACCGGAGGTAGGCGGGAGCGGTTCCCTTTGCCGCACGGTATGCTAGGTCGAGGGCCTTGAAGCGGATTCGTGCAGCAATGGGGAGCCAGTGCAGGTCCCTAAGAAGTGGGGTGACATAGGCCGACTTCGGTAGGTTTGAGATCAGGCGGGCCGCTGCGTTCTGAATGAGTTGAAGAGGCTTAGTGGCAGTGGCCGGGAGGCCAGCGAGCAGTGCATTGCAGTAGTCGAGGCGGGAGATGACTGTTGATTGGACGAGGAGTTGGGTGGCTTCTTTTGTCAGGAAGGGGCGTATCCTTCTGACGTTGCTCAGGAGGAATCGGCAGGTTCTGGTCGTCGCTGCGATGTGAGCAGAGAAGTTCAACTGGTCGTCGAGGACAACACCAAGGTTCTTGGCGGTCGGGGACGCAGTCACAGCTGCATTCTCGACTGTGATTGAAAGGTCGGTTAGGGGGGAGGATTTGGCCGGCAGGTGGAGCAATTCTGTTTTGCTTAGGTTCAGTTTGAGGTGGTTGGACGTCATCCAGGCTGAGATGTCGGACAGACAGGCCGAGATCCGCCCTACTCTGCCTCTGATTCGCAGACTGTGTATGGGGAATGTGATTGTACCAAAGCAGAGTCACTCACAGACAGAGGGACCAGTCACGCCGCGGGACACATTCTTGTATTTAACCCTTTCACTGCCACACCACGTCACTCCCAATAAGAAAAACAGCTCAAAATGTATTTTTGACTGTCGAAAACGAAATAAAATACTGCATTCCGCCTGCATTATGAATTTATGATGAGATAGTAACGAAATAGTAATGCACAGCCACTTGGACAAGTAACTGCAATCAGATTACTGGCTTTTAAAGATTAACGCGTTAGATTACTATTTTCGGGGAAAAGTAATCAGATTACAATAACGCGTTACTTAGTAACGCGTTACTGGCATCACTGCTCATCTCTTGGACATAAAAGTGTGCCGATTTCAAGTAATTGTAATGCCCAGCCGCAGCGAATATCGGCATGCATTCAGAAACAGCGCGTAGGTGCAAAAGCCAGGAACCTGTGCGATCTGCTGTTATCAGTGACCTAGCAACTTCTAACATGTGTTGATAATTTAGCCACAACTGACTAGTTTTGGATCTAGCACACAGTTCCATCTTCTTTTTTCCCAGCTCTTCATTTATTGTAATGAGGGTCTCTGATGTGAACACTGTTTCCAATGGCATTTCACCCTTAACTATTGAGGTATACATTGCTTCAGACTGTTCAACCATTGCTGCAAATTCATGACTATCATCTACCATTTCTGATATTATCATGCGGTTAAGACATTTGTCAACCAGAAGATGGCCACGGAATGCTCTCTGAACTGATTTGCCTGTCATCATATGGGCTACTGAGTTCTCCCCATAGACTACCCCTAGAATGTCCTTAAATCCTGTACCGTCCATCAGTGTACCAATTGCTCCTAGCAAATTCATAAATGTGTGAAATCCTCCTAGGAGCAGGACAAAGGACTTGAGGTGACTGCACTGTGGTGAATCTAGGATTATCTCTGCTGCTTTCCAATATAGGGGTTGGTCAAATGTAACTACTGGGGCAAGGTGGTGTTTGGATGCCAGACCACAAATGAACTCCAGTGTTGACAGAATGCATGTTTTGTCTCCGGAGTACATGTCTATCATTGGTAAGTATCTTTTTTTCTATTGAGATATATAGCCATTTTAAGCTTGGTCTGCCGCCATTTTGGACGCCATCTTGAAAATTAAACCTTTCTGGAAGGTGTATTTTCCTAGATTTTTAGTATGTTAGTGAACATGCCCAGATGTACCAGAATCAGTTGAGAAATCCTTTGCACCATATTCTCAATTTGAGATATAGCCATTTTAATATCTCCACCGCCATCTGGGACGCCATCTTGGAAATGGCGGCTTTCGGGGGGGTCGATTTTGGTCGACTTTTAGTATGTTATTTAGCACGCCCAATACTATCGGAATCCATCGAAAAACCTTTTGTATCAATTTTTTTTGGGTTAAGTGCTTTTTTTTCATAGATTGACTCGACTATCATCTTATGGCTTTTTCTTAACTGGTGGTATTTGTTGTAAACATTTTTATTGTATTTTAATTGTATTTGTTTTTGAAAGGTGCTATATAAATAAAGTTCATATATCGAGGCATATTTTCCTCTGTTTTTGTGGTCTCCACTAAACTGTGCAAAAACAAAGCACAAGGAATTCAACTGTATGATTAGATGTATCATTGACAGGCCAGTGCCTCCATAAAACTCTATGCATCATTATTTTAGTCAAAGTGCTCACTATTAATGTGGTGTAATTTTTTTCTCCTTAAATGCATGGGTCATTTGTTGTGTTAATGCATTGGCTTTTTTCAAGCTGTTTAATAGCATAGTGAATAAAATGCTCCATCAACTAGGCTTTGATAATGATGTCTGTGGTATGCCTCCCTTGAGCCTTTCAATGAGTAAATATATGCAAAAAATACATCAACATGTTTTGTCTATGCAAAATGCATGTACTAAAAGGGATCACAAAGTTATAGTGTTGAAACATGTATTTTCTATACAATAATACACATGTTATAATTGGTCTCCCTGATGTAAGTGAGATAGAATACAAGTTTTTTCATCTATAGTTTTGAAAATATAGTTTCCATTTTGAGACAAAATGTTTTGAAGAGCACATTCATTACGCTTTTGATGCATGTTTTTTCCAAGTGCTTTATTTTTTTATATGTACAGTATGAGGTCCTGCTGAGCCTGAGCTCACAGATTAGATTCAAAGTACATCTCCAAAACAATGAGACCTGAGTGAGTGTTCATCAAGACAATCTCTTCCAAAATCTTCAAATGCTCCAGACACTGTAATTCAGCAATTCTGAAAGGGAGTAGTAAATAAGTCAGATATCTGGTCATTAACCTCTTAAGCCCTAGCCATATTTTCAGGAAATGTGCCGAAAAGTACATACAGTACCCAAATAAATGAAAGATTGCTCCACTTTTACAAGGTCCATTTGCATGTTCTTGGTATCAAGGGATATCTATGGACCCAGTATTCCCAGTGTCAGGAATATTGTGTCTGTTACTATGCTTGAGTAAATTGTAATGAACCAAAGGAGAATATATATTTCTTTTTCATATTTGAC
Source organism: Notolepis coatsorum (assembly GCF_963971535.1). Lineage (NCBI taxonomy): Eukaryota > Metazoa > Chordata > Actinopteri > Aulopiformes > Paralepididae > Notolepis > Notolepis coatsorum. Next base: position 39,326,666 of record NC_140168.1, on the reverse strand, counting down.
AGGGTATAACACCATGCTAACATTGATTAACATTCAGCACCTTCTTGAGATCAAGTGTACAAAAAAATCTAAGCAAATGAATAAAGGGCAGATGATTTGCAGTTTTTTTTGTAGATACTGAATTATGCCATCCGGACACATGCAATTTGAAATATGAATATAGAATATAGAATAGCAGGCCTATAAATTACCTTATTATGGCCTGGCCAAGTCATACATCTATGGATCGGGCCAGATCTCCTCTTTCCAATGGCAGAGTTAACTCTGGATTTAGTACCATGGCACCGGTTACAGGACAGCAAAGACTGTGAATGAAATCTACTGTAAGTACAGTTACTTTTCTATAATGTCCATAGGGATTTGGACAACCAGGAAGAAGTCTCACCTTGGTGTAGACTAATGGGGATCCACAATAAAACAAAAACAATAAAGCTCTGCCATGTTTCACCAGATTGCAACATGGTTTCTTTCTAGATGTTCACAGAAAGGTAAAGAAACAATATACGTTCATGTTTGTTTGACGCGTGAGATCAATCACAAAAATAACGTCAGAATTTTCCGCATAGAATATTTCCAGCAGCTTTGACAGAGGCTGTTGTGAGCTGGGTAGTGTAGTTTTATAAAATGTCCATATGGAAAGCCCTGGGTCTCCTCTTTTTTAGGACTACTGCAGTTTCATGATTTCCTCGCGTAGAAATCATCTGGTTTCCGTTTGAATGCGCCGAGATATTTATAAACTCATATTTCGCTAACACTTAAAATCATTGGTAAACAAACGTAGTGCTGAAAATATACACTTTGACTTCTGTGTTGATAGGGTTAGGGTCTTGAAAAGAAACGTAACATTAATTAATACGGACTGTATTGATCTATTTATGATGTGATATTAACTGATCAGGCTTAAGGGGTTAACCCACTTCCATCTCAGTCCATTGCAAAGTTCTGAAATAACTGAATCAATCATTTGTTCTCCAGTAGGAGTTATTTAATAAACAACTGCACAGGGGATACAGACATGGGGAAATGACCGGATATCCATCTTATTTACTACTCACTACTGCTGAATTACAAATGGGTAGGCGGAAGCATTTGAAAATTGCATTCTGTCTTGAGAGACACATTCTTTAAAAATAAATACGTTGACCATAGGGTACTGAAAATATAGTATTGTGTATTTAAATAAGACTACAAGTCTGAGCCCCGCTAGCAGATGTGCTGCTTGTTACACGAGATTTGAGAAGCACTGATTTATCGATTAATTTACTAAACCCAAACGAGTTAGAGTGATATCTGAGTTTTGGCAGACAATACCAATGTGGAGCGATACACACTGTATCCTTGTCTCTGAGCTTCAGAGCGCATGCTAGCCACAGCGTTATTGGAACAAGCTAACTGGCTATGCAGCTACAGTAGTGTGAGCTGTCAATCAACACAGTGAAACTGCTGCATGTTAGCTAAATGTTTGCAGGAGGTTATCGGCTGGAACAACACAATATACCAGAGGGATTTAGGAATGGTCGAATAATAACATACAAGATGTAGGGATGTAGGGATGCATGCATGAATAACAGCTGCTATTGTCACAGGTTGACAGTACCTCTGCTTTAACCACTTATGGATCGGACGGCCCATATTCGGGGCATCACACACTCGCGTGCACATCGCGGCAGTTTGCGCTCGTCTGCCAGCTCTGGGCTGCATTTTCGCAGATCAACCAATACATTGTTGGAAAGTTGAATTTGCCGCTTTTCGATCGTCATCTCACTCAACCTATTGTGAGTATTGCGTGATTCCATTCTCGAGTTACAAGACGAAACATCCGGCAAGCGTCATTTGACAAGCCATGACCACAACCGGTTGTGAATGGTCCTGAAGTGACCAGTCACCGCTGATGGTGAAAATGATTGACCACCGTTGTAGCCAACGAGCGTCTGCTCCAAAAGCGATCTCAGACGGGAGCTGCCAGTGGGGGAAGGTGACACAAGAAGACGAAGAAGTCCTTTGTTCTGACTCAAGGGATTTTTATAAACTTTGGACCTGTACAACATAAGACTTCAGGCTATGGAACCATTATGTTTTCCAGCTCCTACCTCTTAACTCATTCACTGCCAGCTATTATCCTTATCCTGTTCTAGCTAGGCCACGCTTTAAAAGATAGGAGTGTGTCACCTTGTTTGTAGAGCTACTATATTATAGCTATGGATACAATACTATGGTCATACTATGACAGTAACTATCTTCTGTCCAAGAAGCAAAAAAGTATACATTTTTTCATGAATACGTTCGTTATCCCGTGGTGAATATAAGTATAGTTTCGGAGTGATCCGGACTAATTCCTGGGAGGTTGAGTTATAGGGCGCAACGTGAATTCTACTAAAAGCATTGGCGTTTCATCCCTGCTACTATTTCCAAATCAAATGTATATAATAGGTATTATGTTGCATGAAAGGGGGGGGGGGGTGCGTTTCTGATGCTTTGATTGCCAGTAACGGCATTCGTTGTGAACACTACACACACTGATCAGCTGGATCGGAATGAGAACATTGTACGATCAAGCTGGAATTGACGTCAGATAGTCCTTACCTTTGACCGGGGCTATTCCAAAAATAATATTACAATTGTTTGATTGCCATCTAGGGTTGCCACCCGTCCCTTAAAATACGGAATCGTCCCGTAATTGGAAACTAAAAGACGCGTTCCGTATTGAACTGATACGGGACGCCCTTTGTCCCGTATTTTAAGGTTGCCAGTTTAGTGAGAGAAATGAGCCAGCCGACCTACAAAAACAAGCAAAAGTGTGTCCAAAAGTTGCGGAAAATAAACAGACATGGCAACTCGGGTATGGTGGGCGTGCGCTCAGCAGCTCACCGACCAATGAGAATTAGCGCTTTCACGTTGCTAGGAAGAGTTCTGTGCCGTTGTGCCAATCAGAGAGTCTGTGCGCTGCGTGATTTATTTTCGAAGTCGCTTTGAAATGATTGTCTACAGCAGACACTACTCCACCGCGTCCTAAAAAGACAAAACGCCTCCAGAAGTACAGACCTGAGTGGGACGAGGCAAACCTCTGGCGTGATAGTCAGTGGAGATGTTTACAAAGCAAACTGTAAAGTATGTAGGTAGGCATTGATTGATTGATTGAAAAGTTTATTAACAGATTGCAGAATGGGTACAGTACAGTACATCTCAATACATACAATTGTTAAGGGGATGCAGACCAGAGAAAGACTTTCGTCTTGTTTCCACCAGGGTCCCCCATTTTCAATTCATCATAACATATATGACATACATGACATACAGATAGACAGTACTGCTACATCTATACATTTATGACATATCAGATTTGCAAATACAGTACTGTTTGTGATACAAAAGTGTCCAGAAAAGGAGTGTATATACATTTGGCGTAGAAACTGTACATTGGAGGAGGTTGGTGGGGTGGGGTTGGGTGAGGGCTGTACATTGGAGGTGGGGGGGGGGGGGGGGTTGGGTAGGGGACACACACACATTTTACACTGTACATTGGAATATTGACAAAGCCTTACTTGGTCATTTACTGTACAACTAGGTTAGGACATTTGTAGGGGCCAGTTTCGAATTGCAGTCTCACGTAGGTGTTTTTTGAGAGTGTTTTTGAAGGTGGGTAGTGATTCACATTCCTTTACAGCTTTAGGCAGGGCGTTCCACATTGATGTGGCATAATTGCGAAACGTGTTTAGTCCCTTGTTTGAGCCGAATCTGGGTTTTACATGATTTGTGGAGCTCCCTCTGGTGTTGTGATCGTGGTATTCACTGACCTTTGGGAAGTATTTTGACATGTACATGGGTACCTTGGTCGCGTAGTGTATCTTGTAGACCAGGCCCATTGCAAGTTGCTGTACTCTGTCGTCTACTCTAAGCCATCCTAGGTTGTCAAAGTGGGCAGGGGTGAGGTGGGTTCTAGGAGTCAGGTCAAGTAGTAGTCTGACTAGCTTGTTTTGAGATGTTTGTAATTTGTTTTTTAGTGCCTTTGAGGTGCTTTGGTACCATGAGGTGCAAGCATAGTCGTAGTACCCTTGAATGAGTGCTCCTGCTAGAGTCTTCAGGGTATTCTTGTTTACCAGAGAGGAGATCCGGTACAAGAATCGCGTTCGTTGGTTGACTTTTTTTATTACATTGGATGCCATTTTGTCACAGGAAAGATTAGCCTCTAGGATGGAACCCAGGTAGGTAATTTCATCTTTCCTTGTGATAATATTGTCACCCACTGTAACCGAGAAGCCGTCGGTCTTGCTGAGTTTGTTATTTGAACCGAAGAGAATGGACTCTGTTTTGCCCATGTGTAATGATAGTTTGTTGTCGGCGAGCCATATGCAGATTTTGCCTAGTTCCGAGCTGAGGGCTTTTTCAACCTGTAACTTGTTCTTGTCAGAGACCAGCAGGGTCTTGTGTTTTCTGTGGCGCATTGTGGACTGACTGACATCAGACAGCATGCATCAGGAGGAGAACAACATTCCCGAAATATCAGAACGCAAAGGACACAAGCACAGGTTTCACAGTTCTTCATGACTTCATCTCCTGAGATTGATTCGGTATGGGATATTACATCTTATTTATCTGGTTGTGTTTTTAACTAGATGTCAGTATTTCTATTTACCTGCCCTGGCAGCCCGGAGCCTATACTCTTCTTTGCACTTTATTTTTCATTAATCTTTTAATTTGGGTCACACAAGTGTTTCATTGTATTATTGTCCTCTTTGAGTAAAAGTGTTCCCAGGCTTAGTTTTTACAGCACTTTATATGCATACAGTATTATGCTCACGTTGAGGCTATAGTTCAGCCAATTTATTTAAACAATGTTAAATGCAAATAAAGCACTTTAAACTTTAAGTATGACTAAATGCTTTCTTGACTATATATAGTAACTGTTCCAAAATGCATAGATTTATATGTATTTTAGGGGTTTGGGGGGCTAGCTCTTTTTAATATAAATGTATAAATTGTTTTATTTAGATTTCATAGATTTCTATGCATTTCAGGAGTTTGGGGGGCTGGCTCCCCAAAATAATTAAATAACATAACCCTAACCCTAACCCTAAAACCGAAATAAAAAAAAAAAAAAAATAGTGACAAAATCCGGCCATTTTTGCCCAAAAAACGCCCCAAAACCACCCAAAAATTTTTATCGCGTGCGCTACGCGCACGCTCGATGATAGGTGTCCCTTATTTCTACTGGTCAAAGGTGGCAACCCTATTGCCATCTGGTCCATCTGATGTCCATCTGGTCCACGACATAATCCAGCGCAACACATGCATCACGTCACGTGTCCCGGACACTTTTCAATGCGACCGAGTGAACCTCTAGGCTTGTATTTGTACTGTATTTGCAAATCTGGTATGTCATGTATAGATGTAGCACTACTGTCTATCTGTATGTCATTATGTTATAATGAATTGAAAATGGGGGACCCTGATGTAAACAAGACGAAAGTGTTTCTCTGGTCTGCATCCCCTTAACAATTGTATGTATTGAGCTGTACTGTATTGTACCCATTCTGCAATCTGTTAAATAAAGTTTTCATTCATTCACCATGACATGTTTAGGTATTTGGCCAGATCCAGCTTGTCTGTGATGAGAGTGTTTTCTGTCTTTATGATTGACTATCATCATTAGATATTTCAGTTTCGTTATTACAGTAGCTGGCTAACAGTACGTTAGTTGACTAATACCAGAGTCAGAATTGGGTAATATGCCGACTACTGGCAGTGATGCGACCTATGTTACCACATAACTTTTGTCATCTCTGGTACTATGCAGTGCACTATGCAAAACCGCAAAGAGATAGGTAACGTTCGTTAAGTGCCAAATTACCATCATCATGATACACCCTCACATAATTCACAAAGTGTTCACGTGCGCCACCCATGTGGTAACCTAGAAATACCATAGATTGTGGCTAGGTGGTAACGTGTATGTTTTCTATGATCACTATGAATTGAAAATGGGGGACCCTGATGTAAACAAGACAAACGTCTTTCTCTGGTCTGCATCCCCTTAACGAGCCGTACTGTATTGTACCCATTCTGCAATCTGTTAAATAAAGTTTTCATTCATTCATTCATTCATTCATTCATTCATTCATTCACATTACGTTAGTTAGCATCCAAGCTAGCGTGATAACGTTAGTAGTACTAGTTAGCTTACCTGCAATAATGTTGTCATCGTCCTGGACAGATAAGACTTGTTAAATCATAATATATCCACACTTTGTGCTGGTCCTCGGTAAATGTCCCCTTTAGCTGCTCGGCGTCGTCGGATTTTAATACACCATGGTAGCGGTGGTGATGTGGGGGACCCTGATGTAAACAAGACGAAAGTCTTTCTCTGGTCTGCATCCCCTTAACAATTGTATGTATTGAGCTGTACTGTACTGTACCCATTCTGCAATCTGTTAATAAAGTTTTCATTCATTCATTCATGTTTCAGGTGACTTATTATGTTGAACATAGCTTGCGATATTTTTATCTGATGTCGCGTTCACGTTACGTGGGAAGAAGCGGAAGAACCAGAGGACATCTCGTTGCTACAACTAGGAAGCCTTCACGCATTGACTCGATCAAAACGCCCACATCCATACTTCCGCAATTCGTGACGCGAAGTGGGAGATATCGGGGTCTATAAAAAATCCCATATGTCCTAGTAGGAATTACAACTAGGAGGCTGACGTGAATGGTTTTTCCCAGTCGGAAGCTGGTTCTTCCGATTCTTCCCACGTAACGTGAACGCGACATCAGAGAAAAATATCACCTCCGCGCTGCTTGTGAGATTTACGTGGCTACGTCACAGCCAAGGAAAGGGAGCGCTGGATTTGTGCAAAACGCCCTGTTCCTAAACCACACGCTATCAGTCGTACTCGTACCACAGTACTGGCAAAACGGGAGGAGCCTAGAATCAAAACAAACGCACCAGTCCCAGTTGCCGTTACCACCAGTTGTGTTCGATCCAGTCCCACACGCGAACGGCAACTCCATTCAGTCCCGGGCCCCCCCTCCCGCCAGACGGTGGGCGGGCCCTAAGGCAGCTGCCTCCCCAGCCGCGCCTATAGCTCCGCCCCTGATTAAAATAGAAAAAAATTTAAAACGAACCAAATAACGTATATATATATACGTGGTTGGCGTTCAACGGTTGTCAAGCAAACACGTATATAAACGTTGTTGGCGCAGATTGTGTTAAGTATTACCCCCAAAACAGGGCAATTTTTTTTTTGACAACTGCATACTTTTTTTGCAAAGCTTAGCTTTATACTTTTGCATGAGCCTGGTCTCTTTTGAAGGTAACATTCTGAAGTTGCTAAAGAATCACTTTGAGTGAAATAGAGTAACAGGTTTGAACACGCTGAAGTAAAAGTTGTGTATACATTTCTGTTTAGTGGTTGCCGATTTGTGTTTTTAAGTTCCAACATGGAGGTAGTAGCTGGAAAACATGGTTCCATAGCCTGAAGTCTTATGTAGTACAGGTCCAAATTTAATAAAAATCCATAAAAAAACAGTCATAGACAATGATTCAATGATGCTTTTGTAAGAGCCCATTAGCGCTGATGAAATTCAACAGGCTTTAACTATGATGCAGAGTGGGAAAAGCCCAGGCCCAGACGGGTTCCCAGTGAAATTCTTAAAAAAATATTCCACCCAGTTATGTCCCATTATGGCTTCAATGTTTGAAGAATCATTTCAATCCCGCTCGCTCCCTCCGACTCTCTACCAAGCCTCAATATCCCTGCTCTTAAAAAAAGATAAGGTCCCGAAAGACTGTGGCTCATATCGTCCTATTTCTCTCCTCAACAATGAAGCAAAGATCTTGGCAAAGGTACTTGCTCGACGACTGGAAGGATTTTATCAGATGGTCGTCACTTCCTTCATCACTTGTTGGCAGAGTGAATACTGTGAAAATGAACACATTACCGAAATGTCTGTATTTATTTCAAAATATTCCAACCTTCATTCCAAAGTCATTTTTCAAAGCCCTCGACAGGGCAATATCAGTCAGAATAAATAAAACGTAAATTACAGGGAGGCTTTGCACTACCCAATTTCTTGGCCTACTATTGGGCTGCAAATATTCACAGTATTCTCTATTGGAGTCATTCCCATTACGGACTCTGTCAGTGGGTGCCGGCATGGGTGGACATGGAAAGGGCATCTTGTTCTAGAACATCTTTGCAATCCTTAGTTTGCTTTTCGCTCCCAGTCACAACCGCCCAGTACACCAACAACCCCTTAGTACAACACTCCCTCCGGATCTGGACCCAGTTCAGAAAACACTTTGGTCTCCACGCCATGTCACCATCCTCACCTGTCCACAAAAACTTCCTTTTCCCTCCATATGGTGGATGAAGCCTTCAGCAACTGGTTTAATAATGGCATTCTGAGCATTTATGATTTGTACCAAGACAGTTAATTTATGTCTTTCACACAATTGTCCCTAAAGTTTAACTTACCAAAAACAAATTTCTTCAGATATCTACAGATACGTGATTTCATTAAGAACAAATTTGCTCAGTTCCCCCATATACCTCCAAAAACTGTGATCGACCGCATCTTGGAGGTGAAGGTTGCAATCAAAGGCTCAATATCTAAACTATATAACATCATATCCCTATCCCTACCCTCTTCAGTACTGGCTATAAGACAAAACTGGGAGTCCGATCTAAATCATCAATTTACAGACAAAGAATGGGAAAATGCTCTTGCCCGAATACACTCTTCTTCAATATGTGCCCGCCATTCACTGATACAGTTCAAGCTCCTCCACCGTCTATATTGGTCAAAGACTAGACTTGCGAAGATACCCTGGCATGGATCCCACATGCGACCGGTGCCACCAAGCCCCTGGCTCACTTATCCATATGTTTTGGCATTGTCCAGCACTGGCCCCTTTCTGGACTTCCATTTTTAAATCTTATTCAGATATATTTTTTGTGAATGTTGACCCATGCCTTCTTATTGCATTATTTGGTCTGACACCGGAGAACACTTCAATATCTATTGGGCAATCCAATGCCATGGCCTTTTCCTCACTCATTGCCAGACGCCTCATCCTAATCAACTGGAAGGCAGCCACTCCCCCTTCACATATACACTGGATGAGGGATGTTATGTCTCTTATACATATAGAGAAAATCAGATTTACAATACAAGGCCACACAGATACCTTCCACAAAACATGGCAGCCCTTCCTATTTCATTTCAAAACCCATATGACACCTTCCAAACTTTGGACCCCATGACCCCCCCTTCTTCCCCCATCTACCTTCCTGACACTGCTATGGCTGGGGAGATTTGGGAGGCATTGTAAATGGCATTAAATTTACTTTCCATTTGATTTGTTTTACCATCTGGAAATTATGCTACTAAAATGGAGAGTATTACTTATATTATATATTATTATTACTGTTTTTCCTATTTATATTTTTTCTTGTTTTCTTTTAATTTTACTTCATTTCCTTTTGCGTAGTTTTGTCTGTCACATCTGTATTTATGTTTAATTATTTAAATTGTCTTTTATTTTTATTTTATATGTATGTTTGTCGTTGCCCTCACTGGGTGGGGTTAGGGGATAGGAATGGGGAAGGAAATGGAAGTTGTATAATTTGGATAACTGAAATGTATAAATCTGCATAAATTCTTCCAATAAAAAAAGATAAACCATAAAAAATCCATTAAAAAATGTGTGCTTGAGAAAGGTTTTTGTAATGTGTGTACCAGTAAAAATACAGCATGATTATAAAAAATGGCACCCGATTTCCATTCATTCTGACGCTTGAGTCACAACAACAGACTTCTTCGTCAACTTTCCCCACTCTCACCCGCCCATCTGTGGTCTCTTTCGGAGCGGACGCTCGTTGGCTACAATGGTGATCAATCATTTCGACCATCAGCGGTGATTGGTCAGTTCTAGACTGTTCAGAACCGGAAGTGGTCATTTGACGGAGCGGCCTGTCAAATGACGCTCACCGGATATATCATCTTGTAACTCGAGAACCGAAGCACGCAATTGGTTGAGTGTGGTGGCGATCGAAAGGCGGCCAATTCAACTTTCGAACAGTGTATTGGATGATTCACGAAAAATGCAGCCCTGACCCGGTAGACAAGTGTAAAGTGCCACAAGCGCGCACAAGTGTGTGGCGGCCCACCGTCGGGCCGTATGATGCTTAAGAGGTTAAAAACTTAAAAACAGGCATCTGGCAACCAGTAAAAATAAATACGAGTACATAAAACTTCAAGTTTCAAGTTTCAAGTTTCTCCAGTATTCGCTCACCACGAATACTGGAGACGCTGGGTTTGCCTGTTCGAGCCCAGCGCTCCACATTGCTTTCAGTTTAGCTGGTCGTCTGTACTAATACACATTGGCAGTATTAGGGGGTGGGAAACTGATGGGTGGGGATCGGGCGTTGTGGACAGCGACTCCTACAGGTTGTTTGGTGCGCCTGCGCAGTAGAATCAGGAAGCGATGGGGGCGGCGCCCCTCCAAAAGCACAGACCCCTGATGCTGAAAGATCGCGCCGCGCAGGTGAAAAGATGCAACCTCGAGTATCGGAGAGGACTCGTGCTATGTATTACTTAGTCCACATTGCAGCCGGCTTGTGGGAGGCAAGAAACAGCGTTCGAGACAGGGGAGGGTTGAATTGGATGATACGAAATTGGGATAGGAGAAAAATAGAAAAATGGGAGAAAAAGTGGATAAAAAAAAATAAGTTAGTGTGTGCGTGTGGATGTGTGTGCTGTGTGCATTTGATGGTTGTTGCATAGTGTTATTGTTCGTTGAGCAGCCTGATGGCCTGGGGATAGAAGCTTCTTCTGAGTCTTTCTGTGCTTGCCATGAGACTCCGGTATCGCTTGCCTGACCGCAGCAGTTCAAAGAGGCAGTTGTTTGGGTGGCTGGAGTCCTTGATGATTCTCTTAGCCTTACCCCTGCACCGCTTGTTGTAAATGTTCTGGAGGGTGGGAAGCCCCCCTCCAATTGTGCGTTCGGCTGAACGTGCCACTCTCTGTAGTCTTCTTGTGCGGTGCTATTCCCAAACCAGGAGGTGATATTGCCAGTCAGGATGCTCTCTATTGTACATGAGTAGAAGTTCTTAAGGATCTTCTGACTGACTTGGAACTTCCTTAGGCGCCTGAGGAAGTAGAGGCGTTGTCGTGCCTTCTTCACAACACTGTCAATGTGTGTGGTCCATGTCAAGTCCTCGGATATGGGCTCCGAGGTACTTAAAACTGTTCACTCTCTCAACCGGTGCCCCGTCGATGCTGAGGGGGCTGTAGTCCCTGACCCCCGACCTCCTAAAGTCCACAATCATCTCCTTTGTTTTGCTGACGTTCAGGAAGAGGCTGTTCTCCTGGCACCATCCCGCCAGGACCTTGACCTCTTCCAGGTAGGCCCTCTCGTCGTTTGCAGAGATCAGGCCCACCACTACTGTGTCGTCAGGAAATTTGATGATTGTGTTGTTGTTCCACTGAGCCACACAGTCATGTGTGTACAGGGAGTAGAGGAGGGGACTCAGAACACAGCCCTGGGGGGCCCCTATGTTGAGGGTGATGGATGAGGAGGTGCAGTTGCCTGCTCTCACCACCTGGGGTCTGCCCGTCAGGAAGTCCAAGACCCACTGGCAGAGGTCATAGTCAACTTTTACTTCATTGTGTTCAAACCTCTGTTACTCTATTTCATCAGCACTTAACATGATTTTTTTATTGTATAAGAAACTTCAGAATGTTAACTTTCTAAATAGACCAGACTCATGCATGTGCTCTAAAGTATAATAAATCACAAATTGCTTTGGGTATGCAATGGGTAAAAATAAGTTAATAAACAAGCCCCATTTTTGCCCGATCCATACGAGGTTAATGAAGGTCACTTTTCCTTTTTTGTGAATGGACTGTATAGATCTACTCTGTGAATGAACTATGTGGACCTATTTTGTCGCCCCAGGATAGGTGCCAGCACAGAGAGACTAGAGACAATCAACTGTGAATAAGCTTTATGTTTTCCCCCAGAGATTGACTGGTAATCATTTTGGGCCTGCCTTTCTTCCCTCCATTGCTGTTATTTCAAGCTTCCCTATAGGATCGAGATAATGTCATGGGTTGGCAGTTGGCACCTGGTGCTTATAACCAGGAAGGGCGTATGGATTCCATGAGGAGGTCTCATGACAGAAAGCCGTCCGTGCCCCTTGCTATCATCAATGTAAAGCTCTTTATCTTCTGCAACGCTAACCACTACCTCCAGTCCAACCACGACCAGCTGAACGTCTTGGCTTGGGATTCATCTCCACTTCATCTCTCCCATGTAACGTTAATGCCTGCTCGTAAATGTTGTTATTATTAGGTGTTGAACTGTGAATGAATACGCCACTCATTCAGCTCTCCTTTGACATGCTGAATTCTTTACTACAACTGGAGAAGAATGATCCCCAGAATAAAAGATTATTTACAACATGTTGTTTGACATCATTCATGTTGTTGCACACCACCCCGCTTCCACTGTGATAGCCAGTATTCATGGATACCGAAGACGTCACTTCCGGAATTCCAGCCGCCATCTTTGTGACCTACTTTATTAGCGACATTGACCGTCATGGCAGTCAACACCATAGATATGGTCAACACAGCACATCTTAATGAGACAGAAAGACAGCGATATTTGGAGAAGACATCGATTATTGGTTGCGATCCATATTTATTACCTTCAACTTTATTTTGTCCCTTAAAATCAGCGGAACGTCTGCCCCAACTTACTTTTCCCGACATCTACATCTATCTTGTACATAATCCATCCCCATTCACCGGAGAGAGCCTGAAGGCTTTCAAGAGCACCGATGCTTATCAATATTCCATTGCAGGATGGGTGAACGACACCAAGATATGGCATCTGGAGACAAAAAATATATATGTAATCACAGGACGTGTAAGTAATTCAACAACCATTATCAACAGTGTAATTTTGGTGGTGGTTAACGTTAAGTCTAGAGTGCTAATGTTATGTGTGCTAGTGACATTATGCAACTTTCCATGTTGACTGCCAGAACGTTAAGCCTTAATACTAGTCTTTAAAACAATAACATTAGACTAACGTTACCACACAAGTTCAAATATTATATCGTTATGTATTTGAACAATTTTGTTAACAGTTGCAGTTTAGGTGAATTGAATGATGGGGTGAAATGATGAATTGAAAATGGGGGACCCTAATGTAAACAAGACGAAAGTCTTTCTCTGATCTGCATCCCCTTAACAATTGTATGTATTGACCTGTACTGTACCCATTCTGCAATCTGTTAATAAACCTATCAATCAATTAGGCAGTTTAATATTTTATTCTGTATTCTGTTTTCTAATAATACAAAGTTCTCTAGTGTAGTGCCGAGAGATGGGAGTCGGGGACAGTGGCTCGAGGCAGAATGAATAACCTTTATTAAGCACAGAAATACAACATGCTACTGCTACGTTGCTTGCAGTCGACTGACTGACTGTAAGAATTGCCGAATACATATATATACATACACAAATGTTCTAGAACATTGGCCATGACATCATACGGTGACATCAGCCATGTTTGGCTATGACATGACCACAAATGTTCCAGAATGTTCGGGCGGAACTAATGTTCCTAACCCTAGTTCCGTGGGTGAATTATGTACAATTAACAATCACTACACTAGGCTATATTTATTTTTTACTGACAGGTCTAATAAATAAATACATTTCACCACAGTCAGGTGTTCTCAGGTTAGAACCTCACTGTTTTGTTTAGGTCCTAGTCCGGAGTTGTTCTCAAATGTTCAAAATAACATGGCTCACTTTTGCATTATCTTCATCAGATGGGGTCTAGAAAACGAGGACACTGCCAGAGAGTCGTACCTGATGACGATGCAAGATCGCCACGCAGACCTCACCGTTGCAGCATCTGGGCTTATCATCAATCCAGAGCTGCCATGGATAGGTGCATCACCAGATGGCGTGGTGACCTGTGCTTGCCATGAGCCTGGCATGTTAGAGATTAAGTGTCCTTTCAATGCAAAAGGCCGCACTCTAAATGAATGTGCCAAAGACTCACGGTTCTGCTTGACTGTCACTGAGGAAGGTTTGATGAGCCTAAAGCTAGATCACAGTTACATGTATCAAGTGCAGGCCCAATTGTGTGTAGCGGAGGTAACATACTGTGATTTTGTGGTGTGGACACCTCAAGAACCTTTTATACAGCGTATCCTGTTTGATGGCAAATTTTTTGATAATCGGTATTTGAAGGTGGTTGACTTCATTAGAACAGGGATACTACCAGAGCTGTTGGGTAAATGGTTTACTGTGCCACGCCTCTCAACCACTGCAACCTCTGAGGAGACACCTGAGGGATGTTACTGTGGTAAGCCTACTGGTGACACAGACAACCTCCTCTCTTGCACATCTGAGCAATGTAAGCGAAAACACTTCCACAAGTCTTGTCTGAAGCTGAGCAGGGTACCAAAGACTTGGAAATGTTTAGAGTGCAAGAAGCAAACAAACAAGAAATAAGCTCCAACATAGGCCCTTCGGGTATCTGCAGGTTTCAACAAGTTAATTGAGCCGATACCACAGAGTCGGGTTCACCCTAGAATGGCTGATATTCCATACATTATTCCATATACAGCCATAGAAAAATCGATGTAATGTGCTATTTAATTCTAATTCATCTAGTTTATTGATTGATTGATTGAACATGTACCTTGGTCGTGTAGTGTATCTTGTAGACCAGGCCCATTGCAAGTTGCTGTACTCTGTCGTCTACTCTAAGCCATCCTAGGTTGTCAAAATGGGCAGGGGTGAGGTGGGTTCTAGGAGTAAGGTCAAATAAATTCTGAAAGAAACTATTCTGTCTTTTGGTCATGTATTTGTGTAATGTGTACACATTCATCTGACATCACTGAATCATATATATTCAAATACCGTAGATTGTGCAGATATGGTTTATTTAAAGCCAGATTTACAGTAAAGGGCACGTTTATTACCTTAAGAGGGAACCTTGTAATAGATCCATTTCACATGGTAAGCAACTACTGCCTGTCTATTCTGTGGGCACCACAGATGGGCAAATATTACAAAGAGCACAGCAAACTGTTACCATCTTGTCAACGGAGGTAGGTTGTCCTTGAGCGGCTGTTTGGCAGAGCGACAGGGGGATGGTGGTCTGAAGGATGGTGTATTTGTTCCTGACCAGGCCAATGACTCTTTCCACATGGATCCTAACGGCAGCAAGTCCCCTTGTTGCTTCTAGTTCCAGGGGATGCAGTTGCTGCTTGCCTCTGGTGAATGCTGGGATTTTCAACTGTGCACAATACAGGCCTACCGTATCTTTGACATTGAAGCCTCTATCTGCAAGAATGACATCTCCTGGTGATATTTTCTCAAGATAACCACAGTTTTCTGTGATGTGCTTGTCGCTTGTGCGTCCACCCCAGCCATTTGACACAAAGGATATAACACCTTGGGGTGTTATTGAAATCAAGAATTTTACAGTGTTGTGATGCTTGTACTGAGAGTATGTTTGTGCACGAGCTCTCAAGTTCTTTGGCTTCTCTATGAATATTTCAAAACAGTCGATGATAGAAGTGCAGTTTTTAAAGTTATCCCTGAAACACATGGGCAGACTGACCTGAATTTGTTCTTTTGATGGCCAAAATATAAGTGGTGACATTCTAACATACATTACATCTAATGTACTATTAAATATTCTGACAACACTTGTCTTAGACATACGAAATAAATAGATAAAAAAATATAGAGGTAAATTAAGCCTCATTCTCATCAGTGTTAACAGAAAGCTATGAAAGGGAGTCAGTCTGGGACTAGGTTTCAAAAATCTTGACAGGAAAGTAAAGACAACCATTAATTTAGCATAGCTTGGAAGGCCTGTGAGTGTACCATGTCATAATTTCCTTTAAAGGCCTCTTCGTTCAAAGACAGATCATCAACGTTGTCTTTTAGACGATGAACCTCTGCCCTAAGTCGTGCACACTCATTTGTCAATGCCTTGACTGTAGCTTGGCAGGCTACATTCGAGCATGGTCCCACGATGCCTGGGCTAAGAATGGCTTGGGAGTAATTGTGCTCATCCTTCATGCATTCTGCCCGTACTTGCATGGTGTTGTCATGCTCAGTGTCATCGCTGGTGCTAGAGGGGGCCACAGTCTCATGGTCATCACTGCTAGGCGCCATTGTCTCAGTCCTTTTCCGTTTCATCTGCTGGGTATGCTCAAACCTACTGTTGGCATAGATGGTTTTCTGCCTTTGTCCAGCTGAAGTGTGTGCAAACAGGCTGGGTACATAATCAGGGCTCATGGGGTTCTCACTTTTTCTGCCTAAGCAGACAGAGAGACAAGAATGGTAGACTATTAAATGTGTGCATACCATCAAAATATTGACCAAAAGGTAATGGCCCTTTCATATTTTTCTCAGAATTTGTTCTCTTTTATTCACATATACTGCAGGTAAGTATATTATTTAATTAAGTGCAGAGGTAAGTAAGAGTAGCTTCACAACTGGGTTTAATAACAGTTTCCTTTTTGACAAGTAGCTAGGTATGTGATTAGTGTAATAAATCCAACCACTACACAGTCTGAATCTATCTCAAATTAGCATCATCATGTGTTTGGATGACACTGCTAACGTTAATTATATAGCAACTGAAGTTAACCATGTTTAAGTGTTTCAAGTGTTTCCCTGAGCTAAAAGATTAAAATAATAATTAACGTTAGATAACGTTAGATAGATGTAGGATGCCAGTGGTCCCTTCTGATTGAAGCCAACCATTTATTCCGCCGATCTAACTCCTTTGGGATGGAATACAATTGTAGTTCAGGGTTTCTCTGACGACTGTTGTTACAGCCAACTGCACAACATATCCTGGGCATATTGTATGAAGTTGTATGAACTTTAGTTGTGTTTCGCGCAACTTCTCATCTCTAGTTGTGGCGCGCAGGAGTACCTCCCTCCTCATTCACCTGTCGGACACAATACAGGACACAAAAATGGCCGCGCTAAATCACTGTGACGTCATACGGCCCAGATGAATAGTTGGGCTAGCTGAGGCTATTTTTGCCTTAGGGCTGTTCACTGACCCACTTTCACCCCCTTTCCATAGTGGCTGTCTCCCCCGTGTTTGTGCCTTCCCCATTTCCCCTCCTTGATTGTTTTTATTGCAGGTAAGATTACACAGCCAGGTAGTATTTTTAGCCTCCCTGTGTGTATACCCTTGTACCCACCGAGTGTGTTGCAGGCTTAGCTTGCTAAGTAGCATTAGCCTAGCTCCCTTGAGAATTTTCTTTGCATCAGGGTAGCATATTGTGGCATGCTAGTAGAACATAGTGATTTTAGTATGTTTTGATACTAACACTGAATACCAACCCCGCTGTTTAAACAGTAAGTGTGTCCAGCCTAGTGGAGACTAGCGTTAGCGGGTTCCCCTTTTTTCCTGTTAGTGCTGTTGCCGGCCACTAGAGGGCCCCATGACACCACTGAGCATTGGCTCCTCTGCCACCGGAACAAAAGGGAAATTTTTCTGTATTTTGTGACTGTAATTGAACTCTTGATTGTACAATAAACGATTGTTTATTTCCACCCATTGTGTCTGCTGTTCTGTCTGAGAACCTACTACAGCATTATGCACGCCCAGGTCAACCTGTGACACTAGCACACCAGTTTGTTGGCCTGCTAGCCTTAGCTAGCAAGTGTCATGGTATGGTTTTGGCAGGTTGTCCTGAATGCACCCTGAAGATCCATGATTTACTGTGCAGCTGCCACCATTTAGGACAGATCCCCCTGTTTCCCTGACTCCACTATGCTATCGTTCAATGTTATTTTGAGAGAACGGCTTCACAGCCTAGCCTGCTGTCATTGTTTTTCTATTTGGGGAAGAGGCTTTCAGTTTCAAATGTATTCACAAAATGGAACACCATTCAACGTTATATAGAAGACTCCTGTGACTGATAAGTACTTCCCTAACCGTTTTGTGACCCACACATTTGCTACGTACTGTCAGAAAGGCCCATTCTATCCAATCACAGAGGGGACATATCTTTCAGTGTCTGTCTGTGTGTGTGTGTGTGTCTGTGTGTGTGTGTGTGTGTGTGGGTCCAGCTGCAGAGCCGGAGAGCAACTCTCAGGGCCAAGATAGCACTTATACTATTTTGAGAGAGACAGCAGAGAGACAGACAGCAGAGAGACAGACAGACAGACAGACACTGTTCCACAGTGTGTGTGTGTGTGTGTGTGTGTGTGTGTGTGTGTGTGTGTGTGTGTGTGTGTGTGTGTGTGTGTGTGTGTGTGTGTGTGTGTGTGTGTGTGTGTGTGTGTGTGTGTGTGTGTGTGTGTGTGTGTGTGTGTGTGTGTGTGTGTGTGTGTGTGTGTGTGTGTGTGTGTGTGTGTGTGTGTGTGTGTGTGTGTGTGTGTGTGTGTGTGTGTGTGTGTGTGTGTGTGTGTGTGTGTGTGTGTGTGTGTGTGTGTGTGTGAACTTGTGTATCTGTGCAAGTGATTGCCAAAAGGGGACAAATTAAGATGGCCTAATAAGGGCAGCCAATGGCTCACTCACCATCATTTTCATTTGACCTCTTTGAAATATGCATATAGCCACATCATTAATCATCTATGCCTGGGTCAGCAGTTTGACTACTCAATTACGCATCATTATAATTAATTAGATTTGTGTGACTAAGACAACTTGGGAAACATGCCGTGCATGCATTGCTGAATTGGCAGAATTGTGTCTGCTGGACACTGACTCACTGACATACGCACATGCACAAGCACAAGCACAAGCACAAGCACAAGCACAAGCACAAGCACAAGCACACGCACACGCACACGCACACACACACACAGTCATGGTGCTTTTATCTAGAATCAGAACAGTCCAACTTTCTCTTTCTCTGTCTGTTTGGTGTCATTTCAGCCTGTCTAATACTCTGTAATCAGTACTCTTCCTCTACCGTAGTAAAACCAGGGGAATGACACACTGACACTTTCTGCAATGTCGACTCTAATCCATGTCTCGTCGCTCGTGTATGGAACCAGTGCTCCATCTAAATAAATCATATTCTGCTACAGCATCTGGGAACCAAGCAGCCTCGTTCACACTGGCTGAATAATCAACATCAAAAGTAATGGTGGCATGAAATATGCATGACAAATAAAAGATGAATAGCAAAAGAGTGACAGGGAGAACTGAGGCCCATCAAATTAAATGACATTTCTAAGTAAAAACTATCTAGAAAGGCATTTCACTCTTGTGGCATGAAAACCTAGCTTAAAATTCAATGTTGGCATTTTTTCTTTATTCTTGTTGGTTTTCTAATTACCAATCATTATTAGTAGCAGCTGTTAGCGTTAGCCACCTCTTAACTTTGTCGGCCTCCTAAACTGTTAGCGTTAGACCCAGCAGTTAACTTTACCTGCTCTGAAGCTCTGACATTTACTGTGTAGTCACCTTCATCTTTCAATGTAAAGTTAAAGTGCTATATAACTTTCAGCCACTATATGTTGCACTAGAGCCCCAGCATGGCATTTATCCAATCAGGTGCCTGCAACATGTAAACATTCATTTTGGACCCACACATTTTTTTAATGATACATTTATTAAATCAATTATCGTTTGGGGGGAAAGCGATAATTCTGCGCAATTTATATAGATATTTTTTTAAATGATTACTTAGATAACAAATGTATCTATAGCACCTTTAACTCTTTCTGCGCCAAAAACAAGTATTCTCGTGTTTCAAATCCAACCGCTCAGCGCCAAAAAACGAGTGTTCTCGTTTTTAGATCCTTTGATATTTTTTTTTATTTCCCCATTCTAAACACTCGTTTGGACCTGCCTGTGTCTCCCTGGCACGGCGCTGCCTACGTTAAAAATGCAATGACGATCGAATACCGCCAGGTGGCAGTATCGCCTACCTTTTGAACTGGGTCTCTAGTCTCTGGGTCTCTCTCTCTCTCTGTGCATCTGGCTGCAGGAACCCCTCCCCCTCAAAGTGAATCAGAACACAGCAATCTGTCCGAGATTTGATCGCCTGAAACCTATTGTTTCCCATATGATAGCCATGCCCAAAGCACACGAGTAATTGCGATCGCCATGGAACGACTGGGATTATTCATTTTGGAGTACCTTCTGACTAAGGTAAGGTCTATTTTAGGCCTATTTGACCGAACCTAAAACATGCTTTTGTATTGATCACAGTGTCGTATTTTACCGAACCTAAAATATGCTTTTGGTAACGATAGCAGCTTCAAGGTAAAACGACCCCCCCCCCCCTTGATGATTTTGTGAAGAAACATATATATATATATATATATATGGTATATACCTTTGATTTGGAAATAATATAGGTTTCAGGCGAGAAACCCGAACGATTTGGGCATATGCATATAACATGTCTCGTGGTCTAGAAAAAAATACTGGATTATTTGGAAAAGGGACGATGTTTAGTGTCGAATAGCGCACAAACTAAAGTATGTAGAAATTAACTGGTTTGTCAGTGTTGGACTATAAACAATGCCTGTCAAATGAGCCATACTATTGTCTCCATAGCTATAATACAGAACACATTATGGGCCCGGAAACATTGCGAAAATGGTCAATAACGCTGGCGCCATTGATTAAGGATGGGAAAACAGCGTGGCAGTCAATGAGTTAAGTATGTGTTACGGTGAGGCTCCAACAGTGCTATGTTACAAGCAAGCGGCTTATTTTAGGAGAGTGGCGTCACAGCCCATCCCGCTGTCACCCTCCTTCAATTAGGGTCATCTGCTGCCATTCTGGCTTTGGTTATTCTGCCAATGAGAGAGAGCTAGTCAAGATAGTAATCAAGATTCAAGATGTTATTATAATATAAGTACAAAATAGAGGTAACAACAAATACTATAAAAATACATTATACACAACTGTACAAAATGCTAAAATTTGGTAAAAATGTAGTGAAAAGAAAAAAATATCATGTGTTTAATGACTTAAACAAGTGTGTACAATCAACTGTTATTTACTGTGTTGGCCCTGTATTCTGATGTGTTTCATGCAGGGAATGTCATACATTCTTGTGGACCTATACAACGGAGACAAGAGTCTGTGTTGAGCTCAGCTGTAATCCAACCCTAACTATGTGACCGATACCTATATTTCTTATTTGGTCTTGTGTATTTTATGGCCTAGTGATGACATAAAAGGGGCCTACATTGCACGAAAGTTACCATAGCTCAGCGTATATACTAGGGATGTGCATCTCCATCACTGAGGCCGATGCGATGCACATCTCGATACGGTGCCAACGATACGATACATTAACGATACATTTGAAGCACCGGGCGATGCGATGCGATACGATTCACCCGTGTTGAGATACGATACGATTCGATACGATTTGATTCAACATAATGCGATTCGGGGCGATACGATGCGATTCAACATGATGCAAAATAATGATACAATTTTATGGTATGACAGAGGATTTGGTTGTATTCCTTATATGCAGCTTATATTATTATTAAAAGTAAAATAATCTACTGTAAGACAATTTATATAAAAACTATTTGCTGCCTAAGACTTTTGCACAGTACTGTTTTCTATCCACTTTAGCTAAAAACACACACACACACAATGTATAATTATATACACTACTGTGAGACAATAATAATCACACACAAAGGGATAATGGCTTATAGCAGACTTAATGATTTTATAATATTTCAGATAATGAAATACAATGTTTATCATCAACTATCCAGTTAGTATTTATATTGTTTGTATAACGTTTGGCCACTTTAAATCATTGAACGTAGAGAGAGAGAGAAAGAGATAGAGAGAGATAGAGAGAGAGAGAGAGAGAGAGAGAGAGAGAGAGAGAGAGAGAGAGAGAGAGAGAGAGAGAGAGAGAGAGAGAGAGAGAGAGAGAGAGAGAGAGAGAGAGTCGAACTCTCTAGGAGAAAAGAGAGCCAAATGTATTTTATTTATCCAAAACAAATGGTACAATTTAAATGTCCCCTAAATGATCAAATGTACTCCTTGCAACTATTTTCACGGTAAACCAGAAATTAAATGAACTTTAAGGGTAAAAAGAGAATAATTTACATCAGGCATCTATGTGGGCAGCATGGGAGGGCTTGACTGGTTTTACCATCTGGCATATATGGGGGCAGCCCAGAGGACTTGCATTAAAACCCCAGCTCATTCTGTCCATGATTCAGTCAGTCATTGAGTCAGCTCATTGTGCTCAATGAGTTAAGCTGCAATCAAACCAGGAACGTGATGACCCAATGGTATGTTCACTTTTACCTTCCCTGCTTGCTTAAATGTGCATGTGCCCTGCTTGCTTTATGATATGTGCTCTGCTTGCTCTGTTCATGTGCTTTGCTTGTGTTAGCATGTTAGCTCTGTTCATGTGCTTTGCTTGTGTTAGCATGTTAGCTCTGCTCAACATGAAATGTTTGTAGCATGTTAGCTCTGCTCAACATGCTATGTTTGACATGCGGCCCCAGTGCACCCTGGGAAATGGTGTTTCTGTAGGCCTGTAATGTCTGGCATTACAACAGTTTTGAATATATTGTTTGAACATTTTGATGCATGACATTCATGACATGGTTAAGTTTAAAGAACAATGTTGATTGGTGTAATAAATAAGTAAATACTATATAATAGGTTATATGTGGTGTGTACATGTATATATATATATATATATATATATATATATATATATATATATATAATAAATAGATACATATATAATATAGGTTATATGTGGTAGATAGATAGATAGATAAATATATATAAATAAATAAATAATAAATAAATAAATAGATAAATATATATATATATATAAGAATAATACAAAATGTCAAATGTATTGGTAAATGCTGAATGAATGTTCTTAATGAAAATGCATTTGGTAATTGTTTATTTGAATGAACTGATAATATAGGCTAAATGTATTAATGTTAACTATAATTTATGGTATTATTATAGCCTATGTATTTATGTTGATGTTGAAACATTTCCTTTCATACCCTTTCAGGTTTATAACCTGCTATTGTGACTGCTATTGAGACAACCATTTGTCAACCAAATAAATTACAAACAAAGGTCAAAGAAGTCACAGAGTTATATCCATCCTTGATCACGTTGCCTGAGCCCTTCAAGTGGGGAAATTAAGAACAAATTAAGAACAAACTTGACAGAGAGAGAGGGCGAGAGCGAGCGTTCTGATGCTCCGTAGCTAACCACACGATGATGGCATTTTGTCAACAACACAGTTTGAACCTGGCTGGAGGAAGCGATATAAAGAAATAAATTGCCAATAAATGTGAAGTTATCTTTGAATCTGTTGTCAAGCGTCGTCAATATACCCCCCCCCCCCCCATTTCCTTACTAATGGAACTGGTGTTGCACAGGGGCGTTTTTAGGGTTAAAAAACATTGGGGGCTTCAGCGCTGCACGCGCTCTGTCTAGGGTAGCTAACGCTAGTTGGCCTTTAGCTAAGCTACTAGCCGACATGGCTATCCCGACTGAACCACACGTTAGCACTCGATATTATAACATAGCTAAAGCTAACTAGCTGTCCCTGCCTTTAGCTAAGCCGATATGGCTAGCCTGACTGAACTGTCTAACATGCAACAACTGTCATCTTCAGTCCATCTGCCGAACGACCGTCCTCTTCCTCTTGGCTGGCATAACCTCCAATGCTGCACGCGCGAAATAGTCAGACGCAGCTGACGCACGCCGGCCGACTGTACACATGTAACCCCTCGCTTCGTTGAAACCAATAGTATGTCTGCTGCAGAGCCCCAGAGCTCCAATAGTGTATCTGCAGAGCCGCAGAGCCAGGAACAAGTCAGACACATTCTACAAATGTGTCTAATGTGAAATATATAAGCATATAAGCTAAACTAGATTTTAAGTCTGTGATGAAAAAGGGCCTTGCAGGAAGGGGGGCCTCACAATTTTTTTTTTTATTTAAAAAATAAATAAAAATAATAATAAAAACATTTTTTTTTTTTTTGTGCGAGGCCCCCCTTCCCGCGAGGCCCTGTGCGACCGCACTGCTCGCACACCCCCTGAGGCGGCCCTGCATATATATAATATATATACATATACTGTACATACATGCACACATATACACCAATAACAAAAAAAACAGTTAAGAATCATACACATAAGCAAATAAACAAACAAACAAACATTATGCACAGCCTATGTACAAAAGAAATAAACAGTTCATCTCTAGTCTTTACAGTTTTCTTCAATTGCATAAACACTCAAATCAAAAGTATTACACAATTATCAAAACCTTACACTCAAGGAGCAAAACGTAGGCCCAGATTTGCACCCCTATAAGCACAATGTCAGCCTCACACTTTTTGCAAAACAATACACACAGTGATTTGCAAAACACTAAACACACTTCCATTACATTAGACACAGAATGTCAAATTACCACACATATGAGCCAATTGGTTAAACACAGCCATCAGATGCACAAACACACCATTGCTTAATTGTAGATACACCAATCAGGTTTAAGCACTATAAAAATGCAGCAGGTGAGTTCACCTGTCTTCAACCAAAATGGAAAGAGAGTGAAGTACTGTACACAGAGAACGTGAAAATATACAATACATTCACCAAACACTACACAAGACAACCAATGATGCAGACTGATGAAAATATACATTTTCTCCCATTTTCCATCAGTCAACATGTCAACATGGAGAATCACAACAAAAAATTCTCTTGCCAGATCCAGCTAGGCAAAGAGATAATGTCTAGTATTTTCTGTACTCTTATTTAAATTTTTTCAAAATTGTTTTTGTTTTACTGTAATTTTAACCTGTACTGGATACAGTATTTTATGTTTGTCTGATATTTGCTGAGCTTACAGTGTTATGCACATAGTAGCATGACAACTGGGACATGTTTTGTTGTGATTCTCCATGTTGAAATGTTGACTGATTTGGTTATATGGAGAGAACATTTATATTTTCATCAGTCTGCATCATTGATTTGGGTATATGTAGATAAATAAATTATATTTTCATCAGTCTACTCTACAGCATTGGTCTTGTGTAGTGTTTGGTGAATTTATTGTATATTTGCACATTCTCTGCGTACTTCACTTACAGTACTCTAATCACTGAGAAGTAGAATTGCTAAATGTGTTTTAGGTTAAGCACAGCAGTGTGTGTAACTGGTTCAAACAGAATTGAGTCATATGAAACGTGTGTTTCATATGGTAACAAAATGTAGTTTTTATAAATTAGTGTATGGTTTTGACAAGTGTTTAATTTAGCAAAGGATCTGAGGTGTTCTGATAATTGTGTGTGTGGTTGTGCTAATTGTGTGTTTTGAAACACCGGGCCCCGTTTTCAAAATCATGCTTAAGCAATCGAAAAAAAACTATTGTGTGTTTCATTATAATTATGTTTCAGTCTTCTCATTAAAAAAAGATTAAATGTTTGGGTCTTTTCCTGCCTTTGGTCCGCTTTGCATTCATATCTCAAATGAACCGTAGCAGGGTTCACTTGCAAGAGTGAATGAGCTTTCACACCACCCCAAACCAACCGGACTATCCGAGGAAATGAACCAGGGTTCGATTAAAGCTTATTATAGTTTATCACAGTATCATGAGCATGTCTTTGTCAGTGGACACTGGACATGGGTATGGATGGCTCCAGGTGCTGCTGTGTTAAAGTGCACATCTTCAAGTCCACAAATCGGTGAATGAAAGAATGATAGGATCAAATAAAAACTACTTACTAAAAATGGATTAAAAGTACTAAAAACCAACAAAATATACCAAACACTAACAAACATTCAGCACAGACAATGGGGATGCTGACATATAAAAAAAAAAAAAGTAAAAAAAAGGTAAAAAAAAAAAAAAAAAAATGTAAACAATTTTTTATTTTTATTTTTTTAAAGGTCCGGGGCTAGGAGAAAAACATTCAGGGCTAAAGCCCCGGAAGCCCAGGGCTAACGACGCCACTGGTGTTGCAGAGTCACATTAGTTAGTTAGATACTGTAGTTTAGCGTTAGCTGACCGGCTAAGTGGCTAACGTTAGCCAGCGGCTACTATCGTTAGCCAGTTGACCAATTCAATTAATTTCTCCTCCTCGACTTCCACTGTTTGTTGATAACTGACGCGGCTCAAGCCTTCTGTAGTAGCGAAGCAAAGATAGTATTTGCTGTGTGCAGTGCACTGCTGACAGAAGTGGATGAAAGGAAATTATATGAATGAATCGGTTTTGACCGATGCAACAGATGCTACAACAGATGCTTCGCAAGTTCAACCTGAATTCTAGTCGATGCGCACTTATTCCACCGGTGCACTCGCATCGTGAGAAGTTTATGCCGGTGCACCGATGCGAATCGGTGAATCTTATGCTGTCATGTGTTCGGGAGACTCGGGTGCATAAAAACCTGATTATAATCATGTCTCACACAACCACAGCGCGAGCTGTGAGTGAATTAGCGAAGAGGAGCATTATGGCAGGAGACTTTTTTACGTAAAAGAGTGAGACACAGGTGGAAGTGGCCATTCTTCAAAGTAAAATACCCGGAATACCAATGAAAATAAAATACATTTCCTTTTAAACAACTTTATTCTTTCTTTGCGGCCCGGTACCAAATGATCCACGGCCAGGTACCGGTCCGCGACCCGATGGTTGGGGACCTCTGCTATAGAGCCTTCTCTCTTTATACTCCGTTATGCGCAAGTTTACAGACTTTCGGAGAGCCTACTGGAGTACATTATTCAATGCAACTGCCAGCCAGCTTTTGTGCGACCGAGAAATACAATTTAAATTGTGACGGAGAGAACAACATCTCCGGATTCAGATACAATTTAAGCCAAATGGTTCTAAAGATATGAATGTTTCTCTGCATATTTTCACACCGCCAAGTACTGCGCCCGTTGTTGATTTTGGTGCGTCTCCTCTCCTCTCATTTCATCGATACTGCGCCGCCCCTGAAACTTAACTCAGCCCCTCCCCTCGACATTGTAGTTCTTTGAATAGAGTGCGAAGAAAAGCAGCCATAAAATCTAACGTATTTATAAGTCATATTATGTTTTGCAAATAATGAGACATATAGATAACATCTCAAAGCACTCAAAATTGCCAATATCTCCATCTCAACCATTTTCTGAATAGTGCAACATTTTGGGGCTTTCTGGAGAATCGTGACCTCCTTAACAAGTCGGGTTAGACCGTGCCGGGTCACATATCACATTCCTTGGACATATAAATATTCACGTCGACGCGCCCTCTTGCCACCCTGCAGCTGAGTTTCTGCTACTTCTGGACTGCCTCAACCTCACACAACACATTGATGTCCCTTGTCCCCACACACACAAAGGGCCACACGCTCGACCTGGTCATCACAAACTCCACCCCCATCAACCACCTGCTAGTCTACGATCTGGGGGTATCTGACCACAAGACCATCTCAATGGAGCTGACATTCCAGTCTCCACTCAGCAAGCCCAAGCGCCAAATCCGTTTCAGGAACCTAAAAAAAATCTACCCGGACACCATGACCCTGGACCTCCAGCTTCTCTCCTGTCAACCTCTCATCAGCAACTGAGTCAGTGGACTTCTAAAATGAATCCCTGAACAGTCTTCTGGATCTCCACGCCCCTGTCAAAACTATAAAAGTCACCTTTGCACGCTCAGCCCCCTAGCTGGTATACAGTGGTGCAGTGGTGATTTTATCTCTGGTTGCACTGTGTTTCAATGACGTCACGTGCATGCGCATAAATGTTCCCTCGCGAATAAAGACGATGCCTAATTGCCTCTAGGAATGGAATGCAACACATTTAATTTACAGGTTTTGTGTGAATGGTCCAACTATAGTATTTGAACACACCTGACGACCTGAGCTATTGCAAAGTAGCCAGGTGGGTACTTGGTGCAGAGTCGAGTGGAACGTATTCTTGTGTGCACGCGCGTGCACATCTGTGCATGTGCATGCTCCTGCATGCTCCTGCTCAAAGACCTGGTGGAACGGCATGCAACCCCGTCTCATGACCACTGCATCACTGCTGGTATACCAGCGAGTTGCAGGGGATGAAGACAGCTGGTGAGGTGTATTTTTGTTAGTCAACTAGACAATAACAGCACAAATTATTATAGCATAATCGAATTACTAAGTTAAGAAGCAGAACAGCCCTAGACAAAGATGTGGATTGAGACACACGGTCTCCAGAGGTCACACCCAACCTCAGGACGGTCCATTAACATGTTAAACTACTTACCACCTCACCTCAAAAGGTTACCATGTAAATGAAGATAACACATACACAGAGACACATACACTAGGTTAAGGCATTAATAATTAAAACAATTATTAATAACAAACACTCGACACAGACACACACACAGACTCAGATAACCAGAACACACACACACACAGGGACACACAGACACACACAGACACACACCAAACTTCGCCCCACACTCACTCTGTCTGACGCCGAAAAGCTCATCCGCGCCTTTGTCTCCTCCAGGCTGGATTATTGCAACTCACTCTTCATCGGGATCCCTAGCAAGAACATCCAAAGGCTACAATGTATCCAGAATAGCGCTGCTAGGATCCTGATGGGAGTGCGGAAATACCACCATATGACACCCATCCTCAAGTCCCTTCACTGGCTCCCTGTTTCACTCAGGATCGCGTACAAAGTCTACCTGCTCACTCACCAGTGCCTCCATGGAAACACCCCCCTCTACCTTAAAGAACTCATCACCCCTCACCAGTGTTAATTTTGTTGACTAAATTGATGACGAAAGAATGAAGGTTTTTTTCATGATGACAACGAGACGTGACGTACGTTATTGAAGACCATGTCACGCTAACGAGACTAAATAGTTTATTAAATATCGTTGACCAACTGAGGACACAAATGTAATTTACAAAAATGTAAATATGTTGATATTGTTGACTAAAACAAGACGAGACAAAATAATTATAACTTTTCTTAATGCCCTCGTCCCGAGTTGAGCAGTGTGACGGGGAGCCATGTTATTAGCATTATCTGAAAAGCTAGTTTTAGCTTAACGTTATACCTTGGCTAAAATTGGGACTATTCATAATCCAGCTGCAGACCTGCAAGCAAAGTACAGCAAGTTGGCAAAGGAGTATTCCAAGGTAAATCACTTTTTCACCAGTAACGTTACATTGTTTGTATTTCCATCTAGCTCGCGTTAGCTAGTGGCTAACCTAGCTCACGCTAATATGGCTAACTGATCGACCTCTCGCACACAATTACTGACATAATGCAGACAGCCATACCGGTGACAATTTTTAGCTTTTAGTGCCAAATGATAAGAGTCTGAGGCAGAGTCTCAAAAGAGAATGTTGAATATTTATTTTGCATTAAAAATCACAACAGAGCCTCTGCTACAGTAGCTAACCTAAACGGAGCCTTCTGGGTAGGAAGTGCGCAACAACGTGTAACGTCCGTGCGGAACCAATGTGCCAACAACCATTCCGTGGGTGAACTCATTGAGCTTAGTTGTCAATTAATGATACTAATACTAATCTATACAATCACCTGTTGTTGAATAATTACCATTACTTTCTAGTTATTACTAAAAAACAGTATATATAAAACGGTAGCTGTAAAAAAGAAAATATTTTTTTTTATAATTTATATAATATAATTTTTTTTTTTGTATATGTATGCACTGGTATCGGATCAGTATAACCAGACCTAGACCACCTCTAACTCTAAACCCTAACCAGACCTAGACCACCTCTAACTTTAACCCCTAAGTTAGGGTTGTGACTTAGAGGTGGTCTAGGTCCGGATAGGGGTTAAGAGTTGGTCTAGCCCTTTACATCCATCTATCTAAATAATAATAATAAATTATAATGAATGCTTAACTACCCCTAAGTTACCCTAACCCAGTGCTTCTCAAACTTTTTCTGTCAGGCCCCCCTTTGGCGGACCAAAATATTTTGCCCCCCCCCCCTCGCCCCAACAAAATAGTCATGAAATGGGCCATGTTTAAATTTATTGAAATAACACCAATATTGTGACCTTTCAAATTGACAACACCTTCCCTCGCGAGAGCCACCTTGCCTCGCTGTGAAACAGCACTGCAGAATGGTCAGCTCCCATCTCCTCACACAGCGCAGAGAACAGGCGCACTTTCAGGGGTCAGGTTTTGATGAAATTTACCACGTTTATAACTTCTGTCAAACCCTCATTCAGCTCAGGGCTAAGCTGTCTTGACGCTGGCGCCTCTGTGAATTTACAGTGCGTCCATTGCGCGTTTGGCGAGACCCCCTTGATGAGCGCCTGTAGCCCCCTCCTTTTCCCTGCCATGGCCTGCACACCGTCAGAGCAAAAGCCCACACAGTTCTCCCATTTCAGTCCATGTTCTGTCAGGTAACTGTCAATAATTTTGAAAAGCTCATCAGCTGTCGCTCTGTTTTTGACATATTTGCAAAACAGCAGATCTTCACTCAGTGACTGGGAATTTACAAAGAAAACATATGAAATAAGCAAACAGTCTTTATTGCTGTCAGTCGCAAGGCAACACGCATGTCATCCTCAAGGCTCAACTTGGCCCTATATTTTGTTTTCAGAGCTGTCATGGATGAAAAGCCAGCTTCACACAGATACTGTATGTGGTGCTGAATGGTATCAACACCTTAACTGCTGCATCATGAGATACTTGGTACTCAGCACCACACTCTGAAACTAGCTCTCTAGGTGGTATCAGATGAGATTTCAAAGAGTTCTTCCAAGAGTTTGGATGGAGATGTGTCAGGAAGCTTTGTCTCAATGTTGTCTGTAAAGTTTTTTTTTATCCAGAGTAACTTGGCGATCCTTTTCTGTGTTTTATTAAATAATGATTTTGAGAAATGGTATTTTCATGGAGAACAGTGCAGCTGCAACAGATAGAACTTTAGTGATAATTTTCTGTAATCCAATTTTTTTTTTTTTTTTTTTTTTTTATATAAATCTCAATGGGGGCCTGTCATGCCTCTGCGCCCCCCACTTTGAGAAACACTGCCCTAACCAGACCTAGACCACCTCTAACTCTAACCACTAACCAGACCTCTTCCCTGTGGCACTTTAACACTGACCTCAGAATGTGATTTTATATAATGTTTTTATGCAAGCAGATTGCAATCAGTGTGTACTACTACTAGTACTACTGTGTGTTCTGTTTACTTAGTTTACAGTATCCTGTTATAGAATAAACCTCTGCCATACACAGCAGAGAGAGAGAGAGGACAAACAAGAATACCCTGAAGACTCTGGCAGGAGCACTCATTCAAGGGTACTACGACTATGCTTGCACCTCATGGTACCAAAGCACCTCAAAGGCGCTAAAAACTAAATTACAAACATCTCAAAACAAACTGGTCAGACTACTGCTTGACCTTACTCCTAGAACCCACCTCACCCCTGCCCAGTTTGACAACCTAGGATGACTTAGAGTAGACGACAGAGTACAGCAACTTGCAATGGGCCTGGTCTACAAGATACACTACACGACCAAGGTACCCATGTACATGTCAAAATACTTCCCAAAGGTCAGTGAATACCACGATCACAACACCAGAGGGAGCTCCACAAATCATGTTAAACCCAGATTCGGCTCAAACAAGGGACTAAACACGTTTCGCAATTATGCCACATCAATGTGGAAAGCCCTACCCAAAGCTGTAAAGGAATGTGAATCACTACCCACTTTCAAAAACACTCTCAAAAAACACCTACGGGAGACTGCAATTCGAAACTGGCCCCTGCGAATGTCGAAACTGGCCCCTGTAAATGTCCTAACACAACCCCCTCCAATGTACAGTAAATTACCAAGTATGGTCTTGTCAATATTCCAATGTACAGTTTTGTTTGTACAGTTGTACAGTGTCCCCCACCCACCCCTCCTACCCAACCCCCCCCCCCCCCCACTCCTACCCAACCTCCCCCCCACCAACCCAACCACCTCCAATGTACAGCCCCCCCCCCCCCCCCCCCACCTACCCAACCTCCTCCGATGTACAGTTTCTACGTCAAATGTATATACTTTTTCTTCTGGACTCTTTCTGTATCACAAACAGTACTGTATTTGCAAATCTGGTATGTCATAAATGTATAGATGTAGCAGTACTGTCTATCTGTATGTCATGTATGTCATATATGTTACGATGAATTGAAAATGGGGGACCCTGATGTAAACAAGACGAAAGTCTTTCTCTGGTCTGCATTCCCTTAACAATTGTATGTATTGAGCTGTACTGTACTGTACCCATTCTGCAATCTGTTAATAAAGTTTTCAATCAATCAATCAATCAGATATGACAGAGGACAGACACAGCAGAGAGAGGACAGACATGGCAGAGAGAAAGGAAAGACACAGCAAACAGAAGACAGACAGAGTTCAGCGTCGTCTCTCTGGTCAACAACGTCACCACATCCGTAATGCTCTCTTTGATGCATACATTGGACCATGTCTACACCAACATATACTGTAGGAGCAACAATACATTGGACCATGTCTACACCAACATATACTGTAGGAGCAACAATACATTGGACCATGTCTACACCAACATATACTGTAGGAGCAACAATACATTGGACCATGTCTATACCAACATATACTGTAGGAGCAACAATACATTGGACCATGTCTACACCAACATATACTGTAGGAGCAACAATACATTGGACCATGTCTACACCAACATATATACTTCCTGTGTATCACTTGTGCCGCCGACTCAGATTCCCCTAGGTTAAAAAATGTATACGCAATTTAAATCAGAAGATGTTCCATGTTGACTATTTCTGACTTCTGACAAGTTTTTTTCCATTAACTAAAAATAGACAAAAATGTCATCCGTTTTCGTCGACTAAATCTAGACTAAAACAAAAAAGACAAAATTGAGACAAAAACGGACTAAGACTAAAACGCTCAGACATTTAGTTGACTAAAACTGACTAAACGAAAAATAAACGAAGATGACTAAATATGATAAACGAAAAAGGAGCACTTGACACATGACTAAGACTAAAACTAAAATGAAAATAGCTGCCAAAATGAACACTGCCCCTCACTCCTCCTCACGACATCTACGCTCCGGCCAGGCAAACCTCCTCCAGCACCCAAGGACCAAACTCTGAACCATGGGAGATGAGGCTTTCTGCTCATCCGCTCCCAGTCTGTGGAATGCTCTCCCTGACCACCTGAGAGCATCACAGACTGTGGATGCTTTTAAAAAGGACCTCAAAACTCATCTTTTCAATAGAGCCTTTTGTTGTCATAAGCCTAACGGTATGCTTTGATAATAAATGGGTGAGTGAGAGTCTGAGTAGCTCTTTGCCAAGCTAAGCTCTGCTGGTGCAATGCTAACAAGTTAACGTCACACAACCAGATACGTTAGGGTGACCAAAAGTCCTCTTTTGGCCGGACATGTCCTCTTTTCACGCCCTGTCCGGGCCGTCCGCGGGGGGGGGGGGTTTATAAATGCATGAAAATGTCCGGCTTTCACGGACCGTTTGCATATACTTAAATTGACTGGCGCATTGCACAGAATACTACGGTAATCTGTTGCGTGTGTGACGTAATCCCTGATAAGCTTTGTGGGCGGCTCTACAACTACACTTACACACAAACAGAGGAAGAGGGGACAGAGTGGAGCGCAGCTCACATTCACAATGCCAAATAATGTACTTTTACAGATGAACTGCAGAAGGAATTCCAAATGTACCGACCCGTCGGAACAAATGGGAGGCGAAGTTCACTAGTGCGCGCACTAAATCCGAAGCCAATGTGTTATAGCGCCCCACTCGACTCGATTGATGTCGCACATGAAGCACTCAAATCAAATCCAGTACTGTGGTGTTTCTACAGACAGGAGTAACCACGGAGCAGTGACAATATTCCCAATCATAATAGTACTTTGACTGGAAGATGGGTGGCATGCAAACAAAATGAATCGAGGTTAAATACACCAAATGAGACAGCAGAAACCATTGCATCTCATTGAAACATGGCAAAAAAAAAACATTTGTCTGAAAAAGATATTTGTTAACAGGATTTTCTATTTTCTATTATTTCATATATTTTGTTATTTATTTTTGTCCAGTAAGACTTGAAAAGAGAGCTATTATTTTGTTACAGGTTGATTTTTAAGTAATTATTGTGCCATTGAGATTTGTCAGATAATTCTAGGCATAATCATCAAGCATGCTGATTGTTAACTTTGGTTTGGTGTGTCTTTGGTTATAGAGAGATAGTGTTGTGTTATATACAGTAAAATAATATAAATAATAATTGTATATCCATAGAGAGGAGGCATACTTTAAATATATTAAAACAATAATGCATCTTTGAGTAAACGTTGAGTATCGGCATGCGTTGCTCATGGGACGGGGGTGCACGCCGTGCAAACAGTCTGTGGGCAGAAGCACGCACATGCACGGATGTGCACACAGGAATGCGCTGCACCCGACTGATGCGCCAACTCGCTAAGTACTACTTTGCATAACAATATGGCCGGTTGTCAGGTGTGTTAAAATACGTTCTCAGATACATTCACACAAAAATTGTGAATGAAATGTGTTACATTCCATTCGTAGAGGCAATTAGGCACTGTCTTTAGTCTGTGCTATGCGAGGGAACATCTATGTGCATGCGCGGGAGCGCGCGCGCGGCGTCATTAAAACATAGTGCAACCAGTCGTCCCATGAGCAACGCATGCCTGAGTAGCATTAAGTATCTCGAGGCTGGGGGGGCATGTCCTCTTTTTTGGAAATCAAAATATGGTCACCCTAAGATACGTTACAGACTACAGCTTGGCATTCAACACATCCCTAAGCTCCTCTGTGCAAGGCAAATCAACAGTGTAGTGTAATGGGAAATATTAAAGGACTAAACAATGAGCCGTTTACAAATCATTCTGAGTCATTATTAATAATAATAGGAACGTTTATTTCACCGTGGCCACAATGAAAGGACAGTTTACAGTCGGAGACAACATGTTAACACAGTAGCGTCTGGCCATAAACTGACCAAGAGCTCTAGTCAGATGTAATTAAATACACAATTGTCAGGCGTAACATAATATATCAGATATGATGACGAAGGTAAACAAAAATGATCAGTCACTGGAAGCAACAACAACTTTGTTATGACTGGGGAGATGTTAGTACATTGGAGTCTTCTTAAAGAGACACACACACATTAACCAGTCAAGCTGGTCACACTGAAAGTCAAGCTGTATAACATGATATCGCAACACAGATCTATAAGGACATGATAATATATTCCACGACACTAGCATACAATGAATAAGTACAAGGCAGAGGAAGAAAAAAGGCATGTTCTTTTCTCTCCTTTTAGAGTAAGGTCATATTCAACTAACCCAAGGGCACATGACACCAATTGAAACCCTATTGCATAACGTAAAAGAAATGCATGGTCATCAGTCTGAAATAGCACTGCTTTCCTTCCTGAAAATGGGAAGTACAGTACAGGCTTCATCTTGCAGGAAAGTTTTTTGCAGGAAATGTTAATTTTCAGAGGAGGGACAGTGAATCGTGAGGTGATCAAAGACACAATCTGCCGTTGCTTTTGATAAGGTGAAATAACACCTCAAATGACTGAATCGACAATTCTCAATTTGTGAAGCCAATTTCTGTAATCCTTTAGTCTCTTGTCTATTCTCTCTCAGTCTCTCAGCCTGTCTGGAGGGGGAAAAGGAGAAGAAGAAGAAATAACTGTGGGATCTGCAGTCAGCAGTCAGCAGAAACCTCAGTATCAAGCTAGGGGGGAGTTTCCAGTTAGGGGTTGTGTGTTCTCCCCTCAGTTGTCTTCTAAAGCGTGGCAGGGAGCAAGGAAGAGGGTTGGAAGAGTCATGTCATTCAATGGAAAAACTAAGCATATACAAAGGGTGAAAACGAAACAGTGATATGTGAACAGTGGCCGAACATGTGCTTCCTGTGCAGAAACAAAACCAGCTCTCCTTAGGACGAGAGTTTGTCAAAGCACTTGTCTTATCATGAGGTATATTTATTAATGATTAGTTATTAAATGATAAGTAACTTTAAGACAAATTAGGTTATATGTCTGTCTGTGTATTGAAGACCATCTGTTTTAGCTGGGAGATTGAAAGGTGACGGGTTCTCTCGGAAACCTGACACAAAGGTGTGAACAGACAGAGGAACATGTTTTCTTTTCAGATTCAAATCTTCCAGGTTCGAGGAAAAGGAGCCTTTGTCTTCCAGAAGAAGGCCACAAACCGAAATGTGGAATTGTTTGTTTGTTTGTTTATAATGTAAATGATTAATCCTTTGAAGAAATGGGAAGTCAAATGTAATTTCAAATATTAACCACTAGGGAGAAATACTGAGAATCGTAGTGGAAAGGGGAGGGGCTAGGCGTACGTTTGAATTAATTGGTCTAAATGTGTGAATGGCCACTCCCATCCCCTGTGTTTGGTCGGAACAGGGTAAATCTACATATTACTTACCTACTTACTTACTTACTTACTTACTTACTTACTTACTTACTTACTTACTTACTTACTTACTTACTTACTTACTTACTTACTTACTTACTTACTTTATAAGTAAGTAAGTTTGATCCCCAACCTTTGTCAATCAATGTTTTAATTGATTTGTTATCCTACCTTGATCTTGTTGTCTTATTGTTATGATTATGCATGCTGTGATTTTATTTGCTTTATTTATGCTTATTTTTGTATTTGCACTCAACATGAGTGGAAATGAGGGGAACCTCGGTTGCCTTTCGAGTTTAAATAAAGGTTTGAATTGAAATGGAAATAATGTGTTCTCACTTACTCACCCAATGTGAATACTGTAGCAGTATCGCCATCCGTTCCACTTGTAAATCCATACAGTCCACGGGGGAATGCTTTGTTTCTTGCCATTATTGTTGACTGCTGTCAGGGTTTTGAGTTATCAGTAGCCTAGCAACACACTGACAGATTGTGCTTGTGGTGAATAAGACAGCTTTGGAGTAGGGCACTCAGCTTGATAACTACCAATGTGAGCTTTTTAACACAATTTCTAACACGTTTTCATAAAAATGTATAAACATGTACAACGCATTTATTCCATGTGTTGACCATAAACAAGTCATTTGCAGCCATTACATTATGAAAGTCTCAATGCTTCCTTCTTACTGCGCACCAACTGCAAGCTCAGGGTCCCGACAAAAGGGGGTTAAAACCACGTCTGTGCCCAAGTTGAATGAATAGTTTATTTTTGGTATTTGTTGTGAAGGGCCAGATTAAACTGAATATATATATATGTATCGTTTGATATACTTTGTATATTATTTATATATATACACGGAATATCCCTTTACCTGCGTACAGACCAGAGTAATATTCGCTCTCCTATTGGACAGCGCCCCCAGGTGGCAACGCGCAAGCCCCCAACGGCAAGTTCAAAGACAACTGCAGGCATGTCAGAACATGCCCAGAGTCAGCGTAGTAATACGAGACAAGGACTGAGGTTGGGACTAGATATTCACTTAAGTATAAATACGGGGCAGGTGTAAACAGCAGTACCCTTACATAAACCTTACCTAAACCTTACCCACCTTCACCACGAGTCAACGTGCAGTGAAGTGAGCAACCTTGCGTCTAAATAGAGCATTGAGAACCGCGTGCGAATAGAATGTTAAAGTGTCAGAGTTTAATGAAGTAACGTTGAGTTCGACTTAATCTAATGTGAAGTCAATAGTCGATCATTTATTGTATATCGTGCGGCCACAGTTCTTCCGTGTGTAGCATTACCCATCGGTTCGTCGTGTCTTTAGCTAGTGCACTTATCCAGGCTGTGTGGCCTAAATACGTCGCCCACACCCGAGGAGTCCTAGGCGAGAACCGTTGGACATGTACACAGGAGAATCGGCGCCGGCGATTGCAGAACCATTCCTGGTTGGATTATATTGATTTGGGACTTGACTACCGGAGAAGAGTACCGTTGATTTCCACCATCGTTTGGGATTTAACCTCGTGAGGATTACCACTCTGGCCTGCCTCGTGGACGGGGATGGCTAGCTGTCGTCAATGCTGTCGAGCATCTTGGATTACAACTATTGCTTTGTCTGCTGATCAAGGGAGTACAAGCACCGACTCCTGTACCTGGAGTCTCTTTATTCCCCGTTGACTCAGACGGAGTACCCGAACATTCCCCTACCCTCCAGGTCTTACACCCCGGAGGGAACCCATTGTCTCCAGTTGGTACCGGTGTTGCCCTATATAATTGCTACTATACAACAGGTGGCGTCAGCTTAGACCCATCATAGGATTCCTGCTATTCTTAGTGACTTATGCTCTTGACTGACTTTACGTATATTCTTCGCCATACAAGCGCGACCCTAATTCTCATTCTGTAACCTGACGTTGCCTAATAATAATAAATTACCCTCCAATAGTATTTCTGTGTCAATGCCGTGTTCTTGTGGGTGTTCACCATCTATATTTGATGTACTGTTTGGCCAGTAATTAAAGTACATAACTAGCAGTGGTTTAATCTATCACAATCTTTAATACAGTCAGGGTTTTGTAACCCCTCAGTTACAGTATTTGTTTACAAAAAAATCAAAAACACACTTACAAAAAGAAAAAAAATCACAAATGTTCACATATTCAAAGTAAGCTCACACACAAAATCCAAACTCAATTGACCGAAAAAAAAGAATAGGATGAAGCGTATGCTTATTTTTGCCTCCTTTACAATTTGATACAATTTGATCTGTGCCCAAGACTATCAAATAACAAAATCATACAGCCTACAATTATAGCTAAGGCCTCTGATTTGTGTGGCCAAGGGCCGATATTTAGCCAGTTTGTCTAAGAAGGCATGTTCCATAATAATACACACTTACAATGTTTTACAGTACACAGCAGAACATCACACATGCACATTGTCACGTCGTAGTGTTATCATCTTTTCCGTTTCCTCCCGCGTCTCTCCCCAGGTGCCGCCCATCCCCCTCCTCACTGCAGCAGTGGGTGATTAAGCACAACCGCTGTTCGCTTAACTCAACAGGAGCGGGTGGTTAAGAACCTGCTCGGGAGACGTGCCAGAGGACCTCTCGGGCAGCATTCAGTCTGCGTGTCGGTCGTAGAGGTTCATACTTCCGTTGTGGTGTACCGGGGTCTGTAACTTTAGATCCCTATTTGAACGAGTGCGTGTCCATGAACCTTTGATTGATTGATTGATTGAAAATGTTATTAACAGATTGCAGAATGGGTACAATACAGTACAGCTCAATACACACAATTGTTAAGGATTTGCAGACCAGAGAAAGACTTTTGTCTTGTTTACATCAGGGTCCCCCATTTTGAATTCATCATAACATATATGACATAGATGACATGCAGATAGACAGTACTGCTACATCTATACATTTATGACATACCAGATTTACAAATTTACAAAGATTTACAAATACAGTACTGCTTGTAAGATAAGATAAGATATTCCTTTATTGATCCCCTTGGGGAAATTCCAGTGACACACACATACAGCTCATCGTCTCATTAACAACAACATATCACAATCATAAAATGTTTACAGTAACAACGTGACAACATAAATTCAAACAGACATTTGTTGACACATGTCGACTACAGAATGCCTGAGACACCATATGCGACTGTACATTGGAGGTGGTGGGGTGGGGGTTGGGTGTAACTGTACATTGGATTATCGACAAAACCTTACTTGGTCCCAAGAAGAGGGTCTCGTGTATTATTGGGTGTAATAGGACATTTATTGTACATTGGAGGGGGTTGCGTTAGGACATTTACAGGGGCCAGTTTCGAATAGCAGTCTCTTGTAGGTGCTCTTTGAGAGTGGTTTTGAAAGTGGGTAGTGATTCACATTGATGTGGCATAATTGCTAAACATGTTTAGTCCCTTGTTTGAGCCGAATCTGGGTTTAACATGATTTGTGGAGCTCCCTCTGGTGTTGTGGTCGTGGTATTCACTGACCTTTGGGAAGTATTTTGACATGTACATGGGTACCTTAGTTGTGTAGTGTATCTTGTAGACCAGGCCCATTGCAAGTTGCTATACTCTGTTGTCTACTCTAAGCCATCCTAGGTTGTCAAAGTGGGCAGGGGTGAGGTGGGTTCTAGGAGTAAGGTCAAGCAGTAGTCTGGCCAGTTTGTTTTGTGATGTTTGTAATTTTGTTTTTAGCGCCTTTGAGGTGCTTTGGTACCATGAGGTGCAAGCATAGTAATAGTACCCTTGAATGATTGCTCCTGCCAGAGTCTTCAGGGTATTCTTGTTTACCAGAGAGGAGATCCGGTACAAGAATCTAGTTTGTTGGTTGACTTTTTTTATTACATTGGATGCCATTTTGTCACAGGAAATATTTGCCTCTAGGTTGAACCTAGGTATGTAATTTCATCTTTCCTTTTGACAATATTGTCACCCACTGTAACTGAGATCTGTCTTGCGTTGCTGGTAGGGTTAGCTCGCCTAGTGCAGCTTTCAATACACAGTAGCAGGAGTTGGTTGGGCTTGACGTGCAGAGACAGCTTGTACATGACCCTCAGCCTGTCTGGCCTCACGTGGTATGAGGCTGCAATCCATCACCTGGAAGACAATAGGCGTGGGAAGAGGACTAACAAGCCAACTCCAAAACCCTCCCCCAGAGGTTAAATGGGTTTGCGTAGGGCCAACAACCCTACCTGG
Organism: Notolepis coatsorum; assembly: GCF_963971535.1. NCBI lineage: Eukaryota > Metazoa > Chordata > Actinopteri > Aulopiformes > Paralepididae > Notolepis > Notolepis coatsorum. Next base: position 39,285,925 of record NC_140168.1, on the reverse strand, counting down.
AAAAAAAGCACGTTACTAAAGCATCTACGATAATTCAAAACCAACTCGACCTGGGAAAAGAAGGGCTCCCACACAGGAGGCGCATGACGCCGTGCAGTGAAAGCCGAAAGGAAGCTGTAAGGCCGACTCCCCTCTTAACCCCCAGGAAAACCACCAGAATTGCCACATGGAACATCAGGACGATGTACGAACCAGGGAAGACAGTCCAGGTAGCACAGGAGATGAGGAACTACAACATTTCTCTCCTTGGCTTGTGTGAGACAAGTTGGCTACAAGCAGGACAACTGAGATTGGCATCTGGGGAGATGGTGCTCTACTCCGGTCATACAGAAGAAGGCGCCCCACACACGGAAGGGGTGGCCCTGTTGCTGGCTCCGGAGGCACAGCGCTCTCTCATTGGTTGGGAACCGGTGAACCCACGAATCATCACCGCCAAGTTCACCACTAAGAAGGACAACATCAGACCCTGATGGAAACAAGACAAACGTCTTTCTCAGGTCTGCATCCCCTTAACAATTGTATGTATTGAGCCGTACTGTATTGTACCCATTCTGCAATCTGTTAAATAAAGTTTTCATTCATTCATTCATTCAGACTATCCATCATTCAGTGCTACGCGCCGACAAACGACACCGAAGACGAGAAGAAAGACAATATGAACAACTGCAGGCTGTACTGGACAGACGGAGAGAAAAAGATATCACCATCCTCATGGGTGATTTCAACGCCAAGATAGGAGCCAACAACATAGGCTACGAAGACATCATGGGCGTACATGGATTGGGGCAGATGAATGAAAATGGAGAAAGGTTTGCAGACCTGTGCTCCCTCAACCAACTGGTAATAGGAGGCAGCATCTTCCCCCACAAACTTATCCACAAGGCCACATGGAGATCTCCAGATCAAGTTACGGAGAATCAAATAGACCACATATGCATCAACAGAAAGTTCAGGAGGTCATGGCAAGATGTACGAGTCAAGAGAGGGGCAGACGTGGCATCAGACCATCATCTCGTGCTGACGATCATAAAACTACGTCTGAAGAAGTATGCCAACCACCGGCGCAAGAACCAGATATGACGTTGGACTTCTTAGGAACAAAGAAATACAGAGTAGATTCCAGATCAGCCTTACCAACAGGTACCAGCAACTACAGGAACAGGATGAAGACACAGATGTGGACATAGAAACTCAATGGCAGCACACAAAGACGTTGTGGCTGGACACCTGCAAAGAAATATTGGGAAAGAAGAAGACAAAACACAAGGAATGGGTCTCAATGGAAACACTCCAGAAACTGAAAGAAAGAAAGGAGAGGAAAGAGATACTGAACACAAGCAAAACAAGATCAGCAAAAGCAAAGGCACAGGAAGAATACACCCAAGCCAATAAGGAGGTGAAGAGTAGCATTAAGAAGGATAAAAGAGATCACATAGACAACTTAGCCAAACAAGCAGAAACAGCGGCAGGGCAAGGCAACATGAAAGACATCTATATGATCACTAGGAAGTTAGCAGGCAAGTTCCAACAAACGGACAAACCGGTAAAAGACAAACAGGGAAACCCACTTATAACAACAGAGGACCAACGGAGAAGATGGGCTGAACATTTCAAAGAACTACTGAACCAACCAGCCCCGACAGAGCCAGCGGACATTACACCAGCGGAGAGAACACTTCCAATAAACTGTGATAAACCCAGCAAAGCAGAGATCAAAAAAGCTATTATCTCAACAAAGGACGGAAAATCTGCAGGACCAGATGAAATACCAGCAGAAGCCATCAAGGCCGACTTGAAGACTGCGGTAGATATGCTTCATAGCCTCTTCACCAAGATCTGGGAGGAAGAAAAGATTCCAGAAGAATGGAAAGATGGAATCATCATCAAGCTACCAAAAAAGGGAGATCTTCCCAACTGCAACAACTACAGAGGAATAATGCTTCTATCAGTACCGGGAAAAGTACTCAACAGAATTATACTGGACAGAATGAGTGTTGCTGTGGATCCCATGCTTCGAGACCAGCAGGCAGGCTTCCGGAGCAACAGATCTTGCACGGACCAGATCGCCACCCTGCGCATCATTATATAGCAATCCATCGAATGGAACTCTCCATTATACATAAACTTCATAGACTGAAAAAGCCTTTGACAGTGTGGATAGAGAGACTCTGTGGAAACTGCTGAGGCATTATGGTATCCCAAAGAAAATCATCACTCTGATTCAAAACACCTATCAAGGAACATCATGCAAAGTTTTACATGCAGGCCAACTGTCAGAGAGTTTTGAGGTCAAGACCGGTGTGCGTCAGGGATGTCTCCTATCGCCCTTTCTATTCCTTCTAGTCATAGACTGGATTATGAAGACCCTATGGACACAACTGGATGACCTCGACTTTGCTGATGACCTGGCTCTCCTGTCACACAACTACAACCAGATGCAGGACAAGACAACCAAGCTGGCAACTACATCCCTTGAGACTGGGTTGAGAATAAACGGGAAGAAAACCAACCTAATGATGATCAACACCTCTACCAACAACACAGTCACAGTAGGTGATGAATCCATACAGGAAGTCAACTCCTTCACTTACCTAGGCAGTATCTTGGATAAGAAGGGCGGCACAGATGGCGACGTCACAGCAAGAGTAGGCAAAGCCAGAGCAGCATTCATCATTCTGAAGAACATCTGGTCCTCCAAGGACATCGCCATGACAACCAAAGTGCGGCTCTTCAATTCAAATGTCAAATCTGTCCTTCTCTACGGTTCAGAGACTTGGAGAATGACGAAAAGAACATTGCAGAAGATACAGACCTTTATAAACAGCTGTCTGAAACGCATCTTTGGGATCCGGTGGCCAAACAAAATCAAGAATGAGGAACTATGGCTGAAAGGAAGACGGGAACCAGTGGAGAAGCAGATCCTGAGACGAAAGTGGGGATGGATAGGCCACACTTTGAGGAAACCGGCTACCAGTACTACACGCCAGGCCCTGACTTGGAATCCCCAAGGGAAGCGGAAGAGAGGGCGGCCTAAGAACACCTGGAGGCGGGACACTGAGGCAGAGCTCAAGAGACAAGGAACTACCTGGGGGGAGGCAGAAAGGACAGCCCAAAGCCGTGTTGGATGGAGACAAGTCGTAGATGGCCTATGCTCCATTGGGAGCGATGGGCCTAAGTAAGTAAGTACTGTAACTGAGAAGCTGTCGGTCTTGCTGAGTTTGTTATTTGAACAGAAGAGAATGGACTCCGTTTTACCCAGGGCCAGGTGTCATGATAGTTTGTTATCAGCGAGCCAGGTGCATATTTTGCCTAGTTCAGAGCTGAGGGTTTTTCAACCTGTAACTTGTTCCTGTCAGAGACCAGCAGGGCTGAGTCGTCCGCGGACAGGAACAAGTTGCAGTCACAAGCTGACGACATGTCATTTGCATGAATTAGGAACAGTAGCGGTCCTAGTATGCTTCCTTGTGGAACACCACAGCTCACTGGGAGGGGGGGGGGGATAGGGTACCATTTACCTCCACCATCTGTTCTCTCCCCTCCAGGTAGGATTGCATCCAGCTCACTGATAAAACCAATTGCCTTTAGCTTGTCAATCAGAATGGAGTCATTGACAGTGTCAAAGGCCTTTTGTAGGTCCAGCATGACCATGCCGCAGTATTTGCCCGCGTCCACCTCTTGTTTGATATGGTCTTTCAAATAGAGAAGGCATGTGTCAGTGGAGTGGGATGTTCTGAAGCCAGATCAGAATTCGTAGATTAGATTTTTTTCCGCAAGGTACTTTTTGACCTGTTCGTATACTATTTTTTCCATGACTTTCGAGATGGAGGTAAGAATAGAAACAGGGCGGTAGTTGCCTGGGTCTAATTTGCTGCCCTTTTTGTGCAGGGGTGTTACTCTCGCAATTTTGAAGTCTTTGGGTATGTGTCCCTGTTTTATGGAGAGGTTTATTATGTGTGTGATGACTGGGGTGAATGCGGCTGCTGAGTCTCTGAGGAATTTGGAGGGGATATTGTCATGGCCAGTGGCCTTGTTAGGTTGGAGGGCCTCAGCTGTTGTTACCATTTCTAGTTTGAAATCATCTTTGCGGACCCCTAGGTTATTGTAGTAGGCTATGATGTGTTCTACCCCAAAATGCCCTGAGTGGGAGGGTAGTTTGTTTACCAGTGTGTTTGTGAAGAAAATGTTTAAGTAATTGGCTACATCCAGCTTGTCTGTGATGAGCTTGTTGTCAGTCTTTATGTTTATTTTTGAAAATCTGGTTTTAAGTTTTTTACTGCAGCCTAGTTGATTATTGAGTAATTTCCAAAGTTCACATGGTTTATTCTTGTTTTCCTCAGTTTTGTCATTGATGAAATTATTTTTTGCAGTTTTGATCATGGAGTTTACGTCATTTCTTAGTCTGTTTCTTTCCAGTTTGAGTTCAGTCATGTGGGCTTGGAGTTCACTGCTCGAGCTTTTGGTAAGCTTTGACTGACTTTTACGAAACTCAGAGCATTTTGTGTCTCTGGTTTTCATAGCGGTCAATATTTCGGAGTGCATCCAAGTCTCGGCGTTTACCCTGGTGGTTCTTAGGGGGGCCATTGTGTTTAGTTTAACCTTTTATTGATTTAAAAGTTTAATTGTGGTTGTTGTTGTTGTTTACATGTTCACTTTCTTCCTTATTAACTCATTCAACACCATAGCAATGCCCCATCTCTGCTCTCTAGCGCCAGCTTTCCATTCCCTATTTTCCAATGATAACACTGAGGTCCGTGAGAGTGTATAGAATATTAAAATCGAAAAAAAGAGTATACTCGTTATTGGTGGTCAAGCGATGGAGGCCAATAATGAGTATACTCGTGATTGGCGCAGAAAGTGTTAAAAGGTAGTTTTCAGTTGTGGCCTTGTTATCAGGGACACAACACACACACACACACACACACACACACACACACACACAGAGGCAGCAGGCACACACAAACACAGAGACAAACACATGCACACATACACATACTGTTACGTACCCCCGGGGGGAGACGCAACACAAGGCCACAGACAGGGTAGGTGAGGGTGCAGTGACACAAAACGCCAGAGACAAATTGCAAAATAATAATATTTATTTCACAAATAAGGATCAGCAACACAGAGAGCAAAGAGGACCTACCAGTGAGCACCAAATCAAATATCAAAAGGAAACAAAAACCCACCCCCCCCCCTTTACAGGCGCGGACACCACAAAGTACAGGTGGTGGTGCTCACTCTAAAGCTGGTGTCTTTAACAGTAGGTCGCCTATGTGATGCAGAATGTAGACCCAGGGTATCTTCCTGCCCTCAATGTCCCTGTGTGCGAAACAAAAGGTTAGCAACAAGAAAAACAATCACCATAAACTGGGTGACGAATCCATAAACAAATACACAATACAGGTTATGGGTAACAGAAAAAGTATACAACAGGCAGCATCACACAAGATACAATACTAAGATAAATGGCTAAACCACCAGAGCCTTGCCCAGCGCTCACACAATTGTTAGCTCAACAGAGCTGTAACTGGCTCATGTAACAAACATGAGCCCCACAGAGCTTTAACTAGCTCTCTCACAAATACGAGCCCAACAGAGCTTTAACTGGCTCATGTAACAAACATGAGCCCAAACACAAATCAAATGAGAGCCCTATTACAACACCACCAGATAGTTACCAACATACACCGACCGGGCTCTGGCTAACATTGCATACACAGGGATTATATGAAGGGATGTGGAGGCAATTAGTCTGATGAGCCTCAGCTGCTGTTGCTGCTGCTTCTGCTGTTTGGAGTGGGATGTTTAGTTTAGTTTAGTTTATTCGGATCCCCATTAGCCATTGCCACAGGCATAGGCTACTATTACTGGGGTCCACACAAATCAATACAATACAATAAAATCAATACAATACAATTAATACAATACAATAAAACAATACAATACACCTCAATAACACCTAACATATTATATAATAAAATATCTAAGTTCACCTATCACACATAAAATATCTAAGTTCACCAATCACACATACCCATCTACTCAATCATGTTTCAAGGCATATATGTTCACTTAAAGCATAACAACATCTCAATACAATATACAAATATATTAAAAATCTAAGTTCAACAATCACACATACCCATCTTCTCAATCACCCACTATGTTTACTTAACTGACAGTACCACTCTTTCTTATATGATTTTTAAGGTGTTTTTTAAATGTCTGTTTGTCTTCAACCCTAGTTAGTGCAGGTGGTAAGGAATTCCATGCAGTCATGGCTCTATACACCACAGTCCTTTTCATTGCATTTTTTCTTGGCATATTTACAGTACATCTTTCCATTGACACATGCCTGGTGGAGTGGTGATTGACCCTGAGAGATAGATAGGTTATACAGGAGGGAGACAAAAAAAACAACAATACAACCTGCCTACATACATAACGCATATTATATACATATAATCCCCCATACAATATAATATTACATGCATACATAATGATATAAGGACAGAGTCCGTAACACATACACACACACATACACACACAGACACACACACACACACACACACTCACACACACACACACACACACACACACACACACACACACACACACGTGCGCATGCACGAGCACACACACGCACACACACACACACACACACACACACACCAATCTTCACAGCATAGGGATAATGCAACAGCCCCTCACATCAAACCCCATGGTGGGTTAAAGAGGAAGCTTTGTTTAATCAAATCCATCAGGGAATATGGCTATCCATTTTCAGCAACATCAAGTCCTTTCCACTGCTCAGAATGGCAGAGCGCCAGGCATCCAATTGTCAGCTTTGTGCTAACAACTGTCCCACGGTCTGAAAGCGTGGTGTCATCTGAAGAAAACCCACATCTTTAAAAGTGTGTCCTTGAATAGAGAATGGACAACCCACCTGATGACGCGTTATATTCTGGGTAGGTCGTCGGAAACACCTACTTTGACATACATTTTGCTTACAGCAATCACGAGCACGTACTGTAGCAACATGAACCAGCAATGGATCGGGGTGAAGATCAAGTATACCAGAGAGAAGCTGAACCAAGAGTGCCACCGCAACAAAATAAAGAAAACTGCACTCACTCGTCTCACATACAGAGGGTGACAGTAGCTCAGGAGGTGAAGCAGTCGTGGCAATCGGGAGGTTCCCGGTTTGATTCCCGCTCCTCCTGGGCAGCGTGTCGAAGTGTCCTTGAGCAAGACACTTAACCCCTAATTGCTCCCAATGAGCAGATTGGCTCCTTGCATTGTTGGCTATACCGTCGGTGTGTGAGTGAATGAATGAATGTGAGGAACAAAATTGTAAAGCGCTTTGGATAAAACCACCACACACACACACACACACACACACACACACCTGTGTATGTCACTCTAAACTCAATAAAAACGACTTGTTTTTCCAATGCCAATACTGCATTAATGTGATACTTATTTTAATGTTATTTTTCATTGAAAACACTGTCAACAATTAGTCATTCACTTAAGCCACAATTTGATTAAGTTGTTTACTTTTACTAAGTTTACTTTCCAGACAACCTTCCTGCTGTTGTTTCCCATGGCCTGAAGTGAGCTATTGCTTTTTATAAAACGGTCACCAAGTATGGCAATATGATAGACACATTACAATTTCAACAGTTAGGCTACCACTAATACTTATTATATAGGAGAGAGTGGGGTAAGATGAGACAGTTTTGACATAAAATTACGTCTTGACCATGAAAAACATGACGGAAGTAAAACAAGCACATCTACGTTTAGCAGGCAATTATTCTTCCAGATATATGCACTGCACCGTTAACATCCACTTACCACCACCACTACTGCTACTACTACTACCAACACCACTGCTACCACTACTACCACCAACACCACTACTACCACTACTGCTACTACTACTACCAACACCACTGCTACCACTACTACCACCAACACCACTACTACCACTACTGCTACTACTACTACTACTACTACTACTACTACTACTACTACTACTACTACTACTACCACCACCACTATTACCACTACTACTACCACCACCACTATACTACCACTACTGTTACTACTACTACTACTACTACTACTACTACTACTACTACTACTACTACTACTACTGTCATACTACTACTACCACCATTAACCACCACCACTACTACTACCACCACTACTACCACCACCACTGCCACTACTACCCCCACTACTACCGCCACCACTACCACTTCTACTACTACTACCACTACTACCACCACCACTACCACTACTACCACTACCCCCACTACTTCTACCACCATAACTACCAATAACCATAACTACCACCACCATTAACCACCACCACTACTACTACCACCACTACTACCACCATTACCACCACTACTACCACCAACACCACTACCACAACCACTACCACGACCACCACTAGCACTAACCTGTGCATGTAATTGTAATGAACGCTGTAGGAGAGAGGAATAACGTTGTGAGAGAGACAAAAAGTGAGTAAATAAAGACCCTAAATGTGTTTAAAACTACAAATTAAGCCAGGTCGGGATCAGCCAGTGCATGTGCGATTCATTTGCAGTCTGGAGGGGTGAACATCTCCTGCTCTGACTGCAGCTGGGAAGGACCAGCCTGTGAGTGCTTTGGGGCGGGGAGGGGCCCACGGCAGCACCCGCTGCTCGTTGAGAAGAGTAAGAGCGATACATGCTTTCACGTCAATCACTAGATGGGTCTGTATACTCGCTAAATATAGTGACAAAGTCACTAAGTTGGCAACACTACCGCCACTACCTCTATCGAGTTTGCACGGCCACATGCACAATCCATCTGTCACCCGCCGCTGAGGTATAGGAGGCATATCAGAAGTGGATTATCTGGAGGAAGATGTTTGATGTCAGCGAACCTGACTCTCTGCAGACAGTCAACCACGCCAGACTCTTCTGCCGCCCACTCGTCTTAAAATAAGACAAGAGAGAAAACACTATAATGTTCCCTTTTAGATCCGTGGCCCTCTTCACGGACTATACATTTCATGTGACCCCCCCCCCCCCCCCCCCCCAGGAGAGACTTGGTGAGTAACAAGGGGTTGCGATGTATTAACAGCAGGAATGATCCAAACAATAGTTTAGAATAAATGAAAAGCATCAGAACTGTAATGACTCTCTGAGTGGCGGGGGGTGGGGGGGTGACTGTCTCCTAGCAACAGTCGCGTTGTCTGCATGGAAAACCCACGGCGGATTGGGAGCTTTATTCACCAGGGCTTAATTAGAGGGGGAAAGATTAGGCCAGGGTTGGCTTTAATTGAGATGGTTTGTGTGTGTGTGTGTGTCCTTGCTCGTTTGCATAGCCATGTTACTGTGTGGCCACGAAGATAAGAATGTGTTCAACGGTAGGTATGTATGTAAAACACACACACACACACAATGATCTATCCTGGACGTATTGAAATGTAAATGAGGGACAAAACTGTTCATTTATGTTAACTGTCATCCCCGAGCCACTGCCTGACAGGACTTACAGGATACAGAAATCCAGTCCAAAGGCTTTAACGCTATTTTATAAGAAGCTACAAATAGACCCTTTCCTCATTAGTTCTGTATAGAATATCCTATTGGCTTGGAAATCTTTTTACATCCGGTATTACTTTCCGTAGAAGATTTATGCGTTTGCATTGACCTTTCTCTGTTCTAGAGAAAACGAACTATTAATGTAACTGGGACAAATAATGACCTGCCAATACCCCTTCTCTATCTCGCACGCACGCACGCACGCACGCACGCACGCACGCACGCACGCACGCACGCACGCACACACACACACACACACAATGAAACAGGTCCCTGTAAGGGTTAATATTCTTTTCATTCACCCGTAGGGAGAGAGAGGGGAATGGCGAGCTCCGCGAGCTATTCAATGGGAAAAATTATCAGTATACCTTAGTGCTGTCTGCACAACTTAATCACACAACACATGTAACCAGAAAAGTAAGTGGGCCCACAGTTGAAACAAAAAGCCTATCTAAGCTGGCATTACCTAAAACAACAAACGTTGGGGCGCCCCTAGTCAAGGTATTTATTCTCTTCGCCGATAATGTTCCAGAGCACTTGGAGCGCTAACAGTACCTGGGCCCTCATTCATCAACGTGTCTTACGCACAGATTTGTGCTTACCCTGTGCGTACGATCATTTCTAAGCAAAGAGTGGGATTCATCAATTTCAACTTGAACTTGACTTTGTGCTTATGTGTACGCACAGCTCGGACCACACTTAGCTGACGCCCAGTGGTAGAATATATTATTACAACAAGGAAATGAGCTTCTGTGCATAATAACACTGGCATGTTCTGTATGAACCGTAGTTCATTATAGTTAATTGTAAAATAGCAACAGTAGTGTAATTATGGTCAAAACCCTATAAATAGCATTTGGAATAATAGATCTTTCTCTCAGAATGAATGCAGCATGGTTTATATAGCGTTATCGGAATATACGGGGTGTAGGCTACTGACTGACTGCGCTCCGCGTAGCTTGATTGATTGATTGATTGATTGAAAAGTTTATTAACAGATTGCAGAATGGGTACAGTACAGTACAGCTCAGTACATACAATTGTTAAGGGGATGCAGACCAGAGAAAGACTTTCGTCTTGTTTACATCAGGGTCCCCCATTTTCAATTCATCATAAATCATAAAGCTCAACTCGTTATTATTTTGCGGGAACATTTTGATTATATTTAAAAGGCTTTACGTTAAACGAAACAAGTGGAATTTCAAAGCTGTAAGCAGAATACAAGTCATATGAACACCCACGATATAGTGTTCTTCCCCCTTTTTACTGTATAAGAAAGAATAGAAAACGCATTGCAATGACACCAGGGCCCTGTTTCATGTACGTGGTTCAACTAAGTCGATCAAGATGTCCATTATCCAGCTTCAGTTAACCCGATGTTCGAAGCCGGGATTTTCCTGTTTCACAAAGGTGGATTCAGTCTCGTTAACTCAAGCCAGACTTGCGAGTCAGGCTAAATGCGCGCGGCCGTTTTAGGTGAAAAGCCAGCACGTATCGATGGCAGAGACCCTGATTCTCAACGGCATTGATTGATTAATTGATTTAAGACTTTATTGACAGATTGCAATACGGCTCAATCGCCTCGCCGACAAGTTAAATGCGTTATCTATAGGCAAATTCTAAGTCCCTCATTACCTCAATCAATCAGATTATATTTCTTTAAACTTGCCTGCTGGATTGAATAATCAAATGAGATCTTGCTAGCGAAAATAACTAGTTAACTGTTATACAGAATTACGATACGGCCCTCTTGCCCATTGATTGATGTATAGTCAATCTTTAACTTATCTCCAATGTGGTCTAACGGGTTATTCTTTTGACTTTCACACGGACGACCGGGGTTCAAGACCCTAGTTGTCTCCTTTTTTTTGCAATATAGGAATAATTCAATTTGGTGCACGTTGAGAGCTATATAAAGAATGACATCCTCAATGCATGTAGATTTATAATATTTTAACTTAAAACCAGGCTACTTTGGCGTATAATCATTAATATTATATTCAAAAAAATCATATTGGAAACACCGGGATTTGAACCCGGGTCGCAAGGTTGGCAGGCTTGAGCACTACTGCTGGGCCACTGTGCCAGATGGGATAAATTCATTGTTTATACATTAATGAACGAGAGACCCGTGTTTAGAATATTCCTTATTTTGAATGAAGTTTTATTTCTTTATCCTCATTCATTCATGTGACGTCAACGGCTCATTCAATTTCTCAAATCCGTCAAACAGCGCATCTCATCAGACATCTTAATCCCAGTTACAATTAAAATAACCACATTTTTGTGTACATCGCACGAGCGAGCGCCACCGTCGCCACGGTATATATAACGTGCATTATTTAGGACAAAGTGAATTTAATATCAGCATTTTGGGTCTATTTTACATTTCAAAAGCCCCCTCTGGAAGAATGGAGCACAAAAACGTAATTCAGAATGGTATAATGCAGATCGTAGACTGTGGGAATAGTTTCAGGAAACGAGCTGTCACTTCTTTGCGGGGGCGTGGCTCTGCGTGATCGGGCTAACTTGAACTTGAACTCTGCTTTCGAGCAGGCTCAAACTTTTGGATCTGTTGGCATGGTGATCTGGAAAATCCACGTACATGAAACCGGAAAGTCCGGCTAACCCAGTTATCCAGCTAAAGTTATCCGGCTAACTCAGTTATCCAGGTACATGGAACGGGGCCCAGATAGTGGACAGACTATGTATATGATGGGATTCAAGTTCGCGTTTTTGTTGATCATAGGCATGCTGTCAGAGTATGAAACATTCTAGAACATTTGTCGTCACAGATCATGTCCTAATAGAACATAGGCTATGGCATGGTCCATCGTGATATTGTGTGGACTGTTATTACTGTACCGGTACCACCCATTGTGACAACAGCCTTGTGAGTCCCGCACACAAACATGATGGAATTCAAGTTCATGTATTGAAAGGCAGGCTACATCATACATGCAGTGAGATTCATTGTTCTTGTATATGCTCTCGTATTATTGTTTATATAGGCTACCCAATACTGACATCAAAATAGATTGTAGTATGCCTCTAGAAATCATATGCAGCAGGTAGAAAATTGACGGAAGATCCATCGCGATTTGGAATAAAATTGAGGAGAACTTTAATCCCTGGGTATTAATCAAACAACACGGGAAAAGGCAGTCATATTCCAGCGCGGTCTTTATTAGTGTTTGCGCTGCCCAGGCAGCAATGGTTAATAGATATCATATCCGACATCACCGTTCTCATAACACGCTTCCCTCGGCTTAGTCAATTTTTTCACATTTCATGGGGGTATACCATTACCGTATATGGTTAATCGGGGCGGTTCTGGTATGCAAATACTTAAAACAGTGCACGAGCTCAAACGTAGGATCAAAGTCATATTCATCATGACAGGTGTGCGTAGAACCTGCGTACGCACGTGTGATGAATCCCGATTTTCCTGTGCGTACACTGATTCTACATTCTGTGCTTACGTGTGAAAATAGAACATATTCTACGCACACGTTGATGAATGAGGGCCCTGGTGTGAGTGTACCAACCGAGTGCTGGCCTGCTCCCTCAACGAATGTCTGTGACGCGAGACGGCCGTCGAACGGTCCCGTGGTTGTCACCTGTGATAGAAAGGGGGCTGGCTGGGCTGACCAGGCTAGGAGAATGCTGGAGGCGGGTGCGGTCCAGTAGTCTGCTGCGGTGTCCGCTGCAGAGCTGGGAGACGGTGGAGCGACGCGTGAGCTAACTGGGCTAACAGGCCTATACTTGAAGCTAAGCTTTGGGTCAGTGCGACCCCCTAGCCTTTCGCCTATACATTCCTAAACGCAGCCCGGGGAATATCCACAGTACAGTCCGGCAGTCGAACGTCTTCTTCTTGGTTCAAACGTACCCTAAGCACTATACTGGGAAGCTAAACTGTCGCATACGACGTTACTATCCCACCCCGTGGCAGAACTCGTATTTCGCGTGTCTTTATTATCAGGAGCTCTTGGTTCACACGTCTGCTTGCTTCAATGGAAAACGATAAAGAAGAGTCCCGTGTATCCAGCCCCTCCTTCCTACCAACCTCTTCTTCACCTGTCTTGACCAGCCCAACGTCGCACCAGCTCCCCCTGGCGACAGTCCAGCGCTATGTCCCACTACTGAATGTCAATGTTAAGATATGGAGAATCAAGACGGGTCAGCGAGTTACACAACGTTATCACGAAAACAGTTAGAGCACAATGAATACAGTTAGACACATTGAATTACGGTTGGACATATTCACGTGTCTACACTTGTATGAAAGGGGCTATACAAATAAAGCGTATTGTTATTATTACTATTATTACTGTGTTTGAGTATTCACTTTTTATCAGTCAACAGAAGAATACGCCAACGGTGGAAGAATGGAATAAATTTACCTTCACATAGTGAAATCACCTCCACTGTTTTGGTGTCAACGGACCTTGTTGGAAAAGAGTTAACAGTCTATCTTAGCCAGTGGCTGCTCTGTGGTTGACATGAGCGTGATGACCGTGTTGCACCGGGTATTAATATCTACTTCACGTTCCCATGTGGTGTGTAACAGAGCAGAGAGGCAGGTATTTAGATGAAAAGGTAGGGCTGAGATGAAGGTAATGTTCACCAGCATTTCAGAGACGTGGGGTCATGTGCTTCGCATTGACCTTTCTCTGTTCTAGAGAAAACTAACTATTAATGTAACTGGGACACATAATGACCTGCCAATACCCCTTCTCTCTCTCTCTTACACTCGCACACACGCACGCACGCACACACACACACACACACAGACAGACAGACAGACAGACAGACAGACAGACAGACAGACAGACAGACAGACAGACAGACAGACAGACAGACAGACAGACAGACAGACAGACAGACAGACAGACAGACAGACAGACAGACGCGCGCGTGCACACACACACACACACACACACACACACACACACACTCATACACAGACACACATACATGCATGCACACACATGCACCACACACATATGCACACTGACACACACACATACACAGAGAATGACCGACCCACTTCTGCATAATGACAATGGGAGCAGAGCTGTAGCTATGGAATTGACCTATGGGGTGGTCTGATTAAAAAATAAATATCAAAATATGAAACAAGATCTACTCTACTACTCTTCTCTTTCTCTCTCTGTTTGTCTCTCGCACTTAGACACACAAGCATATTGTAAAATGCCATCTGTGACAAAGATACAGACCAATAATGACAGAAAGAGAATAGGCCTGGGTTGAATTGAGATTCTTCCTGTCCATTCCACATAAAGGTTACATTAGCTATAGTCAGACTGCACTCCTCCCACACACCGCTCTCTTCTCCTGGGACCTGGAGTGTGAGCTCCATTACCCATGGATGAGTGGCTCTGGCCTGGCCACCAGGATATTACTTAATTTACCACAATGCCACAGGGCTGTGACGATACACTGGGGTGTATGGCGATACAGAAATGGGACGATACGGACCATGGACTGTGACAATCGTATCACTTGATACTTTTATATGGAAAAGGGACCCAACTTGAATTTGACTACAGTGGTAACAACAACCAACCCTGTGGCTGGTAGCAGCAGAAGTGACAATAATAATCACAGAACAGCAAGCAATTTGAAGTAACTTTGAATTTGAAGTACGGTAACAAGTAACGTTATATTTCGATCTGTCTTTAACTTAACGTTAATGTAACCGGACGCCCTGTTTAAAGCATTGGTTAGCTAGTAGCTTGAGTAAATTGTAATGAACCAAAGGAGAATATAATAATATTTATTTTGGACAGTGAATAACACCATGCTAACATTGACCAAATGTGAAAAATTGCCACTGAGCTCATTCTTGAGATCACGTGTATAAAAAATCTAAGCAAATGAATAAAGGGCAATTGATTTACAGGGAGTTTTGTAGATACAGTACTGCATTTTGCAATCCGGACACATGCAATTTGAAATATGAATATAGAATATATCACAGTATTTGCTGCCCTGTTACGGGCGTCTGGTGGTACTAAATCCAGATTGAACTCTGCAATTGGAAAGAGGACATTTGGCCCGATCCATAGATGTATGACTTGGCCATAATAAGGTAATTTATAGGCCTGATATTCTATATTCATATTTCAAATTGCATGTGTCCGGATGGCAAAATTCAGTACAAAAACCCCTGTAAATCATCTGTCCTTTATTCATTTGCCTAGATTTTAAGTTGTTCACATCTGTTCAATGTTAGCATGGTGTTATGCACCATCAAAGATAAAAAGAAAATAATATTGAAATAATAATAATTTATATGCCCCTTCGGTTCATTACAATTTACTCAAGCATAGTATTATTTCTGTCCATATATGTCCCTAGATACCAAGAACATGCAAATGGACCTTGTAGAAGTGGAGCAATCTTCCATTTACTTTGGTATGTACTTTTTGGCGAATTTTCTGAAAATATTATGGCTAGGGCTTAAGAGGTTAAAACAGGGGGATGCCAAATCACAACAAGACAAAAATTGTGTCTTGTCGTGATTTGGCACCCCCCTGTTTTAACACTTTGATTGCCTAAGGTTAAATTCATGATATACCATCCCTTGCCAGCTCTATTTGTCTATGGAGAAGTTCCCCTTCTTTGCAGGGCTATAACTTTTTAAATTCTATTGCTAAATTGCCATTATTAGGGCCCATTCAATGTCCTATATGTATTGTTCAGGGTGTATGAACGTTAAACTTTTTCATTCACATATTCATACTAAAATATGATCTAAAGTATAAGTATGTTTTCATCTCTTTCTGCAGCTTTCTCCAGAACGTGATTTATAGCCCCAAATGCATTATATTGATGATCAAATACAGTTTGATAGCAATCAGCGCGATATAAAAAATTCCAACTGGACGGACTTCTGGAAGTTACTACACGTCATCTGATGTTGACCGGATGGGCGAGGGGGCGTTTATAATTCCGTGGGCAGCGTTATACCATTCATCTAATGTGGGTCATATGTTCATCAGATCAGTTAGTATCGAACACGGTAATATTACACGCTAAAACTCACCCCAGTCTCCTCGGGCCGTTGGGCGATCAGCGTGGGGTAGACAGTTTTCAATTATGGGATGTCGAAATACCCGGTCCATTTCCAGATTGTATAATAGTATATACGTCCAAATCATGTTGTTTATCGAGTTATTGGCAACGGATCGCTATGTATTGTGTCGAGCTAGAGTCCCGGGACCTATAGCGAGTGCCCGGAAGTAATATGGGTGATCAGCACTTCATCCACATGACTTCCTGTTTGGCGCTTCTGCCGATCGGCCACCAGATGGCGCTCTTGAACCGCTAGAGGATTGAGAGGAGCTCAGAACTGTGTGTGAAGGCTGCAGAGGGGAAATATGATTCCGATCACAGATTTTTGAAATATTGATATTAAAGACGAGTTAGGGCGTCCTCTGCAACTTTAGCATGGCTAGGAAAGACGCCTAAACACGTTTTCGGCACTTACAGTGTTAATGGTCACCATAAAGGTTGATAGATGACAGCTGATCCCCTCTTGCCGATTGACAGTCTGTTGACACGGCGGCAACAGCCAAATCGTCATGACAGACTAAAAGCCTGAACAAGGACACTATACTTAACATAACGTCACCCTGAAAGACATCAGAATCCGTTCTCACCTCGGTTCTCCTCGACTGGACTTATGTAACGCTTAAGACGGGGAAGCACTGCTCTTGCTGAAATATAAAATGTAACTAACTAAAATCACCTTTTCAAAAATGTGTTTGTCTATTATTAAAATCCCCAGCAGGCATAAACGGAAAGGAGTCAGGGAGTGTCACAGAATGTGACCAGGCGTGATCAAAGGGGCATTATACATCAAAGTAGCTAAAAATGCCGTCTCATTCCTTGTGACTTCTGTGTGTGTGTGTGTGTGTGTGTGTGTGTGTGTGTGTGTGTGTGTGTGTGTGTGTGTGTGTGTGTGTGTGTGTGTGTGTGTGTGTGTGTGTGTGTGTGTGTGTGTGTGTGTGTGTGTGTGTGTGTGTGTGTGTGTGTGTGTGTGTGTGTGTGTGTGTGTGTGTGTGTGTGTGTGTGTGTGTGTGTGTGTGTGTGTGTGTGTGTGTGTGTGTGTGTGTGTGTGTGTGTGTGTGTGTGTGTGTGTGTGTGTGTGTGTGTGTGTGTGTGTGTGTGTGTGTGTGTGTGTGTGTGTGTGTGTGTGTGTGTGTGTGTGTGTGTGTGTGTGTGTGTGTGTGTGTGTGTGTGTGTGTGTGTGTGTGTGTGTGTGTGTGTGTGTGTGTGTGTGTGTGTGTGTGTGTGTGTGTGTGTGTGTGTGTGTGTGTGTGTGTGTGTGTGTGTGTGTGTGTGTGTGTGTGTGTGTGTGTGTGTGTGTGTGTGTGTGTGTGTGTGTGTGTGTGTGTGTGTGTGCGCGATAGGTAGAAAGATAAATATGTACAAAGGGCTGGTAAAAAGAGCAACCAGAATATTGGACTTGGTGATTTGGTGTGATTCACAGACTTGGTGATTTGGTGTGATTCACAGACTTGGTGATTTGGTGTGATTCACAGACTTGGTGACTTGGTGTGATTCACAGACTTGGTGATTTGGTGTGATTCACAGACTTGGTGACTTGGTGTGATTCACAGACTTGGTGATTTGGTGTGATTCACAGACTTGGTGACTTGGTGTGATTCACAGACTTGGTGACTTGGTGTCATTCACACAGACTTGGTGACTTGGTGTCATTCACAGACTTGGTGACATTCACAGACTTGGTGACATTCACAGACACTCGGCAGACAGAAGCACGCACACTCCTGGCTCCGTATTCATGCCCTGTTGTGTATTTATGATTGCCTGAGTGAGTCAATGTCTTTCTTTATTACGAAAGCTTCCAACACACCTGAGCTCCCCTCAGTCCAATTCTCTGCCCTGATTGGCCCCAGATGTCTGTATGAAAATGATGTCAGACTGGGAGTCTCTCTCTCTCTCTCTCTCTCTCTCTCTCTCTCTCTCTCTCTCTCTCTCTCTCTCTCTCTCTCTCTCTCTCTCTCTCTCTCTCTCTCTCTCTCTCTCTCTCTCTCTCTCTCTCTCTCTCTCTCTCTCTCTCTCTCTCTCTCTCTCTCTCTCTCCTCTCTCTCTCTCTCTCTCAGCTGCTTACTGCCAGGAAACGGGCACAATAACAGCAAAAGCAGCACTGCCTCCGGAAGCATAAATAAACAGGCTGGAATGGGAACAAAAATATACAGGAGACACATGCAGACCAAAACAAGTAACATCGTTTTAACACAGAGAAATATCTGTCCATCACTCACAACATATGACACAGACATACCGTGTATACATCTATGAATGCATGGACACGTGCACACATCCTTCAGGATAATACAGTATACATGAACACATACACAAGCACACCCTTCACCATAGTAAGTGTGTTCTGCAAGAGAATGTGGTATTTGACAGTCCAGAGGTCTTTGTGTTTTTACTGTGAGGGGCATTCGGTTCAGGATCCGAGACCTTCCTCTGGGCTATTTGGGTGGATGAGCTGTTGACTGCTGAGATCACACTGTTGCTGAATTTATACGATGTGCCACCCAATGAAGAGATTTGGAAAATCAACAGACACCAGCAGAAGGATTTATGCACAGGCGGCAGCAACATTTACTAATACTGTGTGTGTGTGTGTGTGTGTGTGTGTGTGTGTGTGTGTGTGTGTGTGTGTGTGTGTGTGTGTGTGTGTGTGTGTGTGTGTGTGTGTGTGTGTGTGTGTGTGTGTGTGTGTGTGTGTGTGTGTGTGTGTGTGTGTGTGCTTCAACATTCCTTTAGCTGCTGTCTAGACTTTGTATCTCAAAGGTTGGTCATTTCCATGTTTTCACTTAAAGGGGTGTCACGGGTGGGTGTGTGTGTGTCTGTATGTGTGTGTGCTGATGTACCTGCGGGACCCTGAGAGGAGGACATGCCCAGCGATGGTCCTGATGAGGACCTAGATGCTTAGCTGGCCGTCTTAACAGGCAAGTGCATATCCGACTATTATGTGTATTGGAATCTCCTATCGCAGTACTGCGCCATGCTGTCCCTTCTTCCCTGCTTAGATGAGGTCCATGGAGTCCCGGTGAGAGTGTGGGGAGCCGTCCTGTGGGGATGGTGATATGTGCTGGGGTCAGTGACAGCAGGCAAGTGCGGGGCCACCAGGGGGGGATAATCTATTTCAGTCTTGAAGTCTACACATGAGGTCCGTCTTTCTTACGCAGCCGGGGTGTGCTGCTGGAGGGAGCAGGAGGTTGATTGGCTGGCTGGCGTGGACGGGTGGTGCCAGGAAGGCCGGGCGCTTTTGAAAGGAGAATTCGTTTTGGCAGTAGACAGGACAGAGTCGCAAAGACGACACCGGTGAACGCGGAACTGCGGAGATACCAGGACACGCTACCTTTCTCTTGTGCCTTTTTTCCAGTGAAAACACTTACTGCTCCAGCCTGCTGTGTTCACCCTCTCTGTGGAACGAGTGGACCCGAAACCAAGTAAGATACATTGTAGCCACGCTACATGCCGTGAGTAACTAAACACAAAGTATCGGAAAATTTGCGCCGGATGAATGTACTGTTTCCCGAGCTATCAGTGAATGGATTATGTGAACTGTGCTATACAAAACTTTGGATTATACAAACTGTCATTACAACTGAAGAGAATTGAAAGCACTGCGTGCTGAAACGCTGCTACTATTTGCATGGGTCCGCTCATTGGAGAGCAGCAAAAGGTGCGCATATTGACTAACAAATGAACATGGGAGCTCGACGTGTGTAATTAACTGTGCTATTTCCTTGCAGCCAGGAGGACACTACTGCATTACCCTGGTCTGCTCTGCACTAGGAAGTACCATATTCTCCGGTCCCAGTTGGAACGCTTTTCAGCCCGAGGCCGTGGGAGAGATGGAGGGGGGGAGAGACCCTCCCCGCCCACACGCCTTCGGGCTGCGTTATATCCTTTTTTTGTCATATAGTCTATAACTGTGACTGGCTCTTCCACTGCCCCAACCTAGGCTAGGGTGTGGGAGGAGCATTCTGGCCCTAGACCCAAACCTCATAGTGTCCCATACCCACTATCCTAACATGCCCTCTTATCTTTATTGTGTGCCACCAGTGTGTATTGTTCTTTATATTAAGTAATTATGTCCTGTAACTCCCTGAGACCAGAGGTGTGGTATTTATATTCTCAGGCTATGTTTGTAGTGTAGTGTGCAGTGTGATTCTGGATTAGTTTGTGACCGTTTCCAGACCTGGGTGCAATATAGGCACCATTTCCCACGTGTGCAGTGTTTTAGGGGCAGAACAGATACTGTGGGTTGGAACAGCAGCTTGGGGTTGGCCTACAGTGCAGAGAAGCGCTTCCTCTTTTAATCACCCTAGGCCTACAGGCACTGGTCTTTTAGATTAGTTTAGTTAGTAGTTATTTATTTAGATTCATGAACTTGCATGCTATATATATTATATGTAATAAAGTATTTCTTATTGTTTCTTGAACATTCTCCCGTGTCTGTTTGTGGTCTTGGGGAAATTCATGTATGGTAGGTCAGCTGAGCCCTTTGGGAAGTGCATCCGTGCGTTTGCACACCTTAATCATAGATCTGGATGCTTCCCATTGAGGTCTGGTGACAGGGGCACTTCACCAAAATCAATGAGGATTCAGTGTACCAGATGACATCACCGGTGGCCATATTCAAACTCATTTACTCTCAATAAGTATCAAACTAAATCAACATGCAAAAGTGTTTAACGTTGTTGGATGTGTGTGAGATTATGTGCAAAATAAATCAGCATTGTTTTTTTTTGGCGAAGTGCCCCTTTCATGACAGAGGTTTCACGACACTAGGCCATGGGCCATGAAACTGATGACCCAATGTAGTTGTTTTAAAGGAACTAGGCATTGTCCAACTAACACCTCTCCTGAAGGATAACCGGCCATGTCCGCTTCCATTCATTGTGCTAAGCTAGGCAGATGCAGCCAGATAGCTTTCTACTGAACGCACAGAGAGTAAACTGGTATCTATCTTCTTGTCTCTCTCTGGAGAAGACAGTAAGCTAATTTCCCAAAATGTTGGCGTGTTCTTTTAAGTCTTACCGTCTTCACCAGAGTCAAACAAGAAGATACCAATTTACTCTATGTTCTGCTATAGTCACAGAGGTAATCCCTCCACCCTAGCGGACCACCGTCGGGGCCGTGCAAGCAGACAGCAGGGTACAGGGGAACACACACACACTGTGAACTACAATTACTACCTGCCACTTGAACTCACCTACGTTAAAACACAACAAATGGGGACAGGGAAGGCACTAACATGGGGAGACAGTCTAATGGCGGGGGAAATGGGGAATAAAAAGCATGCCACTACCCTGGTAGTGCAATATACTGACGCCAACACTGACACGCAGGGCCAAAACACAGGTGTGCAGCTAAAAAAAAAGGCTCCGTCTGTATGAGACAAGGTTTTTTTTAAATGTCATTATACATTCACACCAACAGATCGCGCCAAACGGGGTTTTTCCCAAGTGACTCAATGTCGTATTCTCTATCTCCCTCTTACACACTGCTTACTGAGACGGAGAGCAAGAGCGCAGAATAATCTATTTGACGTGGAGTATGAGCTCTGTCCATCGCGCTGCATTCCTCCGCTCTAAGGTTTAGGCAATATGTCATTCTGCCTTGACGCGGTGCAAAGCAAACAACTGTCGAGCAGCCAAGAAATATGATGTTACAGAATGTAATGTTAGAAGATGGCAAGCAAAAAGACTGTGCATTAAAAATGCAAACAGTCAGAGAAAAGTGTCGGCATCCAGTAGATTGACAGAAAAGAATTTCTTTATGAAAACAAGATTTGGTCTTCAAAACAGTTTTCAGAAATGAAAATACGAGTCCTCTTATAATCAGGATCATCTTATATTTGGACCAACAGGTAAAATGGTAAATGCATTTATGTAGCGCTTTAAAATGTTTGTTCCTCACATTCACATGGCGGAGGCAACCATGCAAGGTGCCAACCTGCACATCGGAAGCAATTAGGGGTTAACTTTGACACGCTGCCCGGGAGAAGTGGGAATCGAACCGGGAACCTCCAGATTACCTTACGCCTGCTCTACCTCCGCCCCTGCCCTCATTGGGGATCTGCATGCTGCTTCTATCTTCATTATTATTATTATTACTCATTATTCAATATCTAGAAGTTTTACCCTAAGTAATGATTTACAATGAAGTGCTTTAAAAAAAATCTGAACTACTACTTACATTCTTGGTGCTAGAACTCCCAAAATGCTAGTGTTGGCATAAAAAAGAATGGTAGGCCAGCTGTAGTTTACATAGCTTACATACAACTTTGTCTCAAGATTACACAAATTTGCCTTCTAGTGACCAAAATCGGAAGTATTTCCAAATGGGGATTTTTAGATTGCTCATAGTGCAAATCACTCATTCTGCCACCATGCCATGTAATTGTTGAATTATTGGCAGGTTATTCAGCTCAAGAAATAGACCTACATTGTATTTTGACTCCGCTAAATTAAAGTGACGTTGTGTGTCTCCTGTCTGTCATGCAGCACATTCAGGCCCATGCGAGAACATGAGGGAAAGATGGCTGTTTAAATTTTTTATTTTTTTTCATGTATGTTTAAAAAATAATTATATATATATATGTTTTTATGAATAGAATATTCGTTGACAGCCCAGTGGCATGTTGTTTACAGTTTAACATCCAACCGGCAGCAGTGTAGATTCCGAAGCTCGAGGATGTTGGTAGATAGTGGATGAAGGATCCAGCAATGTAGATGAATCACAGGCAGCATGCCGCTGTGAGACCTCCGCCCTGGAAAACAGTCTGCCACTATAACACTGGGCTGACATTATAACACTGGGCTGACATTATAACACTGGGCTGACATCATAACACTGGGCTGACATCATAACACTGGGCTGACATCATAACGCTGGGCTGACATTATAACACTGGGCTGACATTAAGCTCAGATATGCAGCCGTTACCTCATCACCAGTGTTGGGACTAACACGTTACAAAGTAACACGTTACAGTAACGCTGTTACTTTTGGCGGTAACTAGTACTCTAACGCATTACTTTTATAATTCAGTAACTCCGTTACCGTTACTGAATGGTTCGTTACTACGTTATTTTTATGTAGATTGGTAGCGAGCGATAGTGATCCAGCGCAGTCCTCCTGACTCCTGTCTGTGTGTCACCTCACCTGCGGGACACGCTGTGCTGTGGGCGTGTTTTGTTTACTATAGACTTGACTGTCATGGCAGCGCCCACTACTCGCGTTTGTACACATGGATATTATCACTATTTCTCTTTTGTCGAGCACAAAGAAAAGAACGTTTTAGTTAAATGTCATTTGTGTTTTGGCTCAAAGATACTATCTACTGCCCATGCTTCAACGAAGCTAGTAGCTGAGTCTAACGTTAACAGGACTCATCCGAAGCCAGTAAGCCACTCGCTTTCGGGGATCTAGTTAGCATCACCAGGCGGCACACGGCAAATGGGACGGAACACTTCACGTTTTCCAACTACTTGGAGAGAGAATATACAAAATGGAAATGAGCTAAAGAAAATGTTTGAGCGGCTGGACTAACGTTACATCTCAACCACCGCAGACTTTGGTGAGTTCAGTGATGGGAATGCAAAGTTGATCAACAGATTTTGACTGTAAGAATCTGCAAGGGAATCTCATCAATACTAATCAAACAATATAAATATAGTCCTTTCATGCACAATTGATATCCTAACTATTCTAACGTTGCAATGCACGATTGATATCTTAAACAACGTTGCAAGACGGTTATAATGAAATGCTCTGGCGACATCAAGGCTGTTTCTTCAACCTAAGCGGCGATACAATTAGGCACGGCGCATTTCTTATTATGTCAGGACTCGGGACAACATTTGTGTTTGTGTCAAATTTGTGTTTGTATAGACCACATTGCTTAGCAGAGTTCAGTGATGTGAATGGAAACTGTCAAGTTGATCAACAGATTTTGAGTATCTGTAAGGGCATTAATGAGAGCAATCTTTTTATTAAATTTTTAGTAACTAAATAGTTACTTTTCACAGTAACGCATTACTTTTGGGTGTAAGTAACTAGTAAAGTAACTGAATTACTTTTGAAATGAAGTAACTAGTAAAGTAACTGAGTTACTATTTTTCAGTAACTAGCACAACACTGCTCATCACCTATGAGATACTATGAGAAACTTAGGAAGAGGCAGGGGAGGCGACTGGGGTCCGAGGGGCCAATCCCCAGGTCATCCTCTGAGGAGGTTAACCACCCACAGCTGGGCCCATGTATCAATTAGTAAATTTGTCCTACGCATGGGCTACATAATCCATATGTCTTCCTCAGCAAAACACTATTCCTGTCCATCAGTAATCCACAAAATACTTGTATATAGATCCATAAGTAATCCACAGTTCATATTCCTTATGCAAGAAATACAGTTTTAATAGCAGGTGAAAAATATATGTCTGGTATTAACCATATTCATACAGTGGGCCATTTTGCTATTATGCCATGCACCCAAGGTGGGAAAAGGGTGGAAAGGAACCGAGCCTGAGAGCAAAATGGCTTCTGTGTGAATGTGATTAGCAATATGGAAGCAATGTCCTGTAAACCTGTGACAGAGGCACCATGCATGTAAATAATGTCCCCATAGTCCAGAACGCTGAAGAACGTAGCCTGTACAAGTGTCTTCCTAACTGCTAAATTAAGGCAGGCCCTATTTCCACATTAAAAACCAAGCCTAGCCTTCAGTTTTCTCACTAGGTTCTCAGTATGCACTCCAAAAGAAAGTCTGTCATCCACCAAAATACCCACGTCCGTGTAGGATGATAGTCTTTCAATGAAGTCCCCTCCTAAGGTACGAATGCCAACATTAACTGTGTGTGACATATGTATGTGTGTGTGTGTGCGTATGCTTGTGTAGCCACTTGCTTCCTTCTATTACATCCAAACTAACCCACTTTAGAAAACCTCCTTATATTTCTGTCAGGGTGATCTCATTAGGGTGCAAACAACGACAAGCAATGTCTGCGAGGGCAAAAATCTAAAAGCGGAAAACAAAAACAAGGTGCAACAGAGGCGAACAATAACAACACAAAAGTCCCACACCACACCGCTGTCACCTCCTTTGGGTCCATTCCGGAGGTTGAGCATGATGAAAAGTAAAGTAACAAGAGCGGTTTCAAGCCCCAGGCCCTCCTCCTAACACCGCCTAGAGGAGGCTACCGAGAGTAGTGCCCTCTCAGCAAGTCAACGAGAGTTAGTGTACACTTCAGCCCTGGGCTTTCCAAGTGAGGAGACGGATATTGTTGGAGGCTGATGAGACCGCATGGTAATACTTTTTTACAATTGTTTTTATAGAACTGGAGAGATGCAAAAAAAAGAAAACATGAAATCGTCATCCTGCATTTACTAATCAGATCCCTAACTTGTTATGATGTACTGTATGGCCAATTTGATGTGGTACACATAAGCTATGTGTGACTTTTACTCAGAATGCCTCACAGTACTATACGTGAATACATGTTTTGTGTGGGTACCACTAAAGGCCTCTACATGCTACAGCAACTTCAAAGCAACTGCAACACAACATCAGCGCGATTTCAACGCGGTTGTTGCAGAGGGTCTTGTAGACTGTGTTGCGAGGATGTTGCGTACATCTCCCCAAAATCTAATCTAAACAACCGTTGCGTTGATATTGCGTAGCAGTGATTGGTTGGTAGTGAATGGGGGTGGGGCTGTCATAGAATAATATTGGTCCTGCAGCGAGGAATACCATCCTCCATTGTTGTAGCCAGCCAGCTAGCGTTGATGATGCTATTCAATGCTCTATCATACCCAACTAACGTCAATGCCATTCAGAATTTATTAACATAGCTACAACAACACACAGTAACGTTAATATAATTACATGCATCATTGTTTACAATGAACGGTGGGGCAGTTCGAAAGGACGAGTTGTTAAACAGCAATCAATTAATTTAATATAACAGGTAGTTCGAGCTGCATTTTCGTGCCTACAACCACAGCCACAGGGATATATCCAGCTTTGACGAGCTCTCTCTCCTCCTGCCGATTAAATTCTGCAGCTCTTCTTCGACCTCGAGTGCCTGTAGCTGCCTGCATTTGCACAAAGGCGTCCATCCCTGCTGCTAGCTAACGTTAAAACGAACCTAAAGTTACACAAGCAGAATACATCACAAATACTTCCGGTCGGGGGATTTCAAAATAAAAGAGCGACGTCTAAAAGCACCGTAAATACGTTTATTTTGTACATTATCTAACGTTAACACGAACCTAAACTAATCTAAAGTTAGTTTAGGTTCGTGTTAACGTTAGATAATGTACAAAATAAACGTATTTACGGTGCTTTTAGACGTCGCTCTTTTATTTTGAAATCCCCCGACCGGAAGTAAAAATAATGCTTCTTTTTCTGCTTGTTATCAATGGGTTGGTTGAGAAGGGAAATTTCATCTATCTAGGGAACCTAGCTACATCCGGGGTACAATGTTGCATAGGCTGCACAGCGATGTTGCAGAAGCATAAAGGCAGAGTGTCTGCAACACCGTTGCTTTGTCGATGTTGTGTTGCAGTTGCTTTGAAGTTGCTGTAGCATGTAGAGGCCTTAACCCTGGCAGTGTTAATTGCACGTGCTTCCCATCAACATAAACAGGACCAGCATTATAACTCTGAATTATATACTATGAATATAACTCTTTCTGTCTCTCTCTCTCTCTCTCTCTCTCTCTCTCTCTCTCTCTCTCTCTCTCTCTCTCTCTCTCTCTCTCTCTCTCTTAGTAGGGATTGGGATATTTTGGGATTTGATGAAGGCATTGGCTGCCACGAGGACAGCGTAATTAAAGGGATTGATTACAGCTGGGTGAGAGGAAGTAAAATGTGTGTACAAGATGCACATGTACACACACACACACACACACACACACACACACACACACACACACACACACACACACACACACACACAGTTTCACAAGGGATACATCACTTCCAGCCGGTTTCGCAGACATTTGGAATTAGAGTGCTACATGCGCCAAGTCAACCCAACCTAAATCCCTTATGCTATGATGAAAAGCCTAAATCATCACCATGTAATAGACACAGGTTTTGTGTGGGTGGGCGGAGGGTTTTGTCTGTGATAATAACCAGGAATTATGCATTGTTTTGTGCTGCCGTACAGCGAGCTCCTGCATTAACAAGCAGACCCACTTAGCTACCTGCACATGTGTCCGACGAAACGTGTGACGAGTGAGTGAGTGAGTGAGTGAGTGAGTGAGTGAGTGAGTGAGTGAGTGAGTGAGTGAGTGAGTGGATGAGTGATTGTGATTTGCCATGCATAGCCCACGGTGGCAGTCCTGCGCGCCGCTGGGAAATTGTGACAATTTGTTTTATAGAAAGGCATATTATATTTCTGCTCTGTTAATTTATTACAGGCAAGAGGGGTCTGCGGTGTCGAGCTGAATGACTGAGCGTAAGGAACCGTCTAAAGCATCAAGCGCACATGGACGCTGATCTCCCACTTCAAAACTAGTGAGGATTTACCCTTGGGCTGGTGATAAGTCCAAAGATAAAAGCATAGGCGCTATGCATAATTGTGTGGAAGATAACAAAAATTATCTTAGTACTTGTTTAGGTTATTACCTTAAAGCCACTGAAAACCCAAATCCACAATACAATTATGTACATAATAGTAAGCATCTAAAAAGAAATGTTCTTAGCTAGAAATTAGAAATTAGTTTCAATCATAGAAATATTGTCATGTCTTTTATCATCACTTACTTACTTCTTCGTATGGAGTCCTCCCCCTAGACTCAGTCTGGAGGAGGAGACTCAGTCTGGAGGAGGGATATACCAGACTTGGAAGTGGATTTTGATTGGCAAGAAGTCTGGGCAAACGTTCGACTAGCGTCACGCAACCCGGATCATCAACAAATTAATCTTAATTATATTCATAGGACTTACCTGACTCCTATAAGATTGAACCGAATGGGGCTTAAACAAGACTCTCTATGCTCCTTGTGTTCAAGGGGCGATATCGGTACATTTATACATATGTACTGGGAATGCCCCCCTGTTAAGATATTCTGGCAAGAAGTAACCACGCAATTATCAGAATTTTTATTTCTGAACATACAGTACCTGTACTGCCTTCTGTATTGTTGTTGAATGATGTTTCTCAAATAGCAGCTACTAAACAGCTAAAGAGACTAATTTTGTCCGGTTTTACGGCTGCTAAAAAGCTGATAGCATCACGCTGGATTCAACCGGATAAAATGTGCCTAAAGGTATGGGCTCTTACTTATCTCGATGTGATTTATCTAGAGATATCTACAGCAAGAATTTTAGGTGTCAATGAAGCCAGCATTGCAATCTGGTTAGAAGTGGTGGAGAGAATAAAGGTTAGCATATGAATTGTAATCCTTGGTTAGAAGCGAAATAATGGATGGATTATCCAAGGGGGGTCCTTGGGGGGGGGGGGTTGGGGGGGGAGAAGAGCGAGAAAGAGCATAATGTATGTATTGTATTGTATTGCAAGTATAATGTATATATCTCGTAAACTACATTTATATTGATTCAAATATTGGAATGTATAATCCTGTGATTTATTGTGGATATTTACTGTAATGCTTGTGTGTCTAGTTTTATGTCATGTCAAAATAATAATAAAATAATTTGTTCACAAAAACAAAATATATTGTCATGTACGTTTTTGTAAACTTTCCTGATATTGGATTTGAACTGGGCGTGGTTATGCTCGGACATTTATCGATACAATAATGTAAACCAATCATAAAAGTAAAATAGTCTATAAATATTTCCCATTGGTCCGACAGCCCATTATGCCCAAATCAAAACCCATTGGTCTGAAGTGCCGTTGACGTGCAAACCATGTGGTGTCTTAACATGACAATACAAATCCATCTGCAGCTCTCTCACATTCACAATGCTTGATGTCCGACATGGAGAGATCAATTTTAGCACGTATTTCAGCACCATGGACAGAGAGAGGAGGTAAACCATCAGCAACCAACACAAACACATGCACGCACACGCACACACACACACACACACACACACACACACACACACACACACACACACACACACACACACACACACACACACACACACACACACACACACACACACACACACACACACACCACACACACACACACACACACACACACACACACACACACACACACACACATACCACAGTTTGAGAACCACTGCCCTAGACACAACCAATGCCACTGAAATTATTTAGTAAAAATGGGAGAGAGAGAGAGAGAGAGAGAGAGAGAGAGAGAGAGAGAGAGAGAGAGAGAGAGAGAGAGAGAGAGAGAGAGGAGAGAGAGAGAGAGAGAGAGAGAGAGAGAGAGAGAGAGAGAGAGAGAGAGAGAGAGAGAGAGAGAGAGAGAGAGAGAGAGAGAGAGAGAGAGAGGGAGAGGGTGAGAAACTGCAATGGAGAGAAGAAAGAGATAAGGTATGAGAGAGAGAGTCGGGGCTGGGGAGGGGGCTTTGAATGCAGGTGTGATGCTGGACGAGACAATCAGTATGTTGAGTCAGGTGATTAGACCCTGCAGTCAGTAGTGGTCAGGGGTCAGCAGGGCCAGATAAGGGAATATATTTTTTGTTCTCCACCCATTTATTTTTTTATTCAAGGCAGCCAGGCTACAAAGACAACAGGAGCTTGTACGCTTCAGCTGGGTCCAGAGCGCACACAAACAGTTGTTGCTGCTGCTCAGTTCAGTTATTATGATAAAACACAAACAGTTGTTGATGCTGCTCAGTTCATTTATTATGATAAAACACAAACAGTTGTTGATGCTGCTCAGTTCAGTTATTATGATAAAACACAAACAGTTGTTGATGCTGCTCAGTTCAGTTATTATGATAAAACACAAACAGTTGTTGATGCTGCTCAGTTCAGTTATTATGATAAAACAGCAGCAGCTATTAACGACCAATCCGATGGATTTCTGTACCTTTCAGGTGATGTGTATAATAAGCGGTTTAATCTGCAAGTCATTAACGGGGCTTGTGAGAGCTTCCGCTGCTGATATTTCTGAGCAGAGATCGCTTTGTCCAGCCACATAGAGACAGTTAATCAGTTATGCCTTAATCTGGTAATTGAGTTTAATGTTGCTTTGCGGCAGAATTTCCCTTGAAGGTACGCTTATGAAAATAAAGGGTTTCACACACAAAACATGTGTTAATGATGAAGGTCTATGATTTGTATAACTCACCAGTTAGGGGTGTGAATAATACATGTGGGTGGGTTCCGGTGATGTCAGAGCTGACCCACCCACACATCAAAAATTAATGTTTAACATCATAGCCATTGTCTCATCTGATAAAAAGAAAAATAGATAAATGAAAACAATTTAATTGCAGAGCCAAGAAATTAACTTTTGGCATTCATGGTATAATGAAATCCACAAGTCAATGCCACAGGGCCCAATCTATCAGCCTATCTGTGTAAGGTGGAGAAGAGTGTGAATCAACAACATAAATAATTTCACCATGTCAGAAGGATAGGAATATGATCAAGCAAGTGCAGATCAATTATATATCAAGATGTTTCATGACTTGGCGCTTTGAGAGACGTACTCTGGAAATCAGAGGGAAATAAGATGCAGTCATGCCTCATTACCATCAACATAGAAGATAACAAGCAGGTAACTGCACAGACCCACACAGGCACTACCTGCACAATGTGTCTGACAAAACAGCCCTGCCAGATCATCTGAGTGAGTGAGTGAGTGAGTGAGTGAGTGAGCACAATTTGTCCCAAGCTCCCTTTTTATGACCGTTATGTGACCAGGCGCAGAATTTAGGGTCCTGTTGAGGCATTGCCTTTTTTTTTTTATATGAAAGTACAGGTTCATACAGTACCTTCAAAATAAGCCATCACTTGTACAAATCAGGCGGATACCTTTCAATTGTCTTATGTCTTAATAACCATGATGATACCACAATAGCTCGTTTTGAGCCAGAGACCTTCAAAGGCTTGGACCTGTTTCTTTTAATGAGGCATGCCAAACTACTTTACCCAAGGGCCATTGCAATACACCTAACCCCTCCCCCCACCTAACCCCTCTTCCAGGTGAGCTGCAGGAGAGCAGGACTGTGGCTTTGTTATTATAATGTCATTATGAGAGAGATCTCTCTTATTGTGATTTTATAACCAAACTACAGGATAAAGGAAAATAGAAAATAAATAGAAATAGAAATGTATTGCATGTTAACATTTCTGTCAGGAATCTGTCATTAGTTTAGCCATTTGTGACCGTGCCCAGCGTTTGTGACCACATGTCGGCTGCGGTCAAATCGCACAAATCACAGTGTTGTGAAGGATCAGATTAAACCGAATATGTATATTTATTTATATATATATATTTAATTGTATTTGTATATCGTTTGATATCCCCTGTATATTCCTTGTACAATATGCATTGAATATCCCTTTAGTCTACTAAACAGCCCATAATAGTTTCATTCTACCATTGGACGAGAACCTGGCGCCAGGTTGCCATACCCCCTAGGTCCAAGTTCAATCGTGCCGCCTAACATGTCGAGGCAAGCCCCGGTTCCGCGCAGGAATATGTCGGGCGAAATACGAATGGTACTATTTGTTCATAGCGCATATATATATGGCGCAAGTAAAGTAGAACTTTCTTTTAGTCCAGTTCTTTACCCTCCAACAGAGTGACAGACGCGAAGCCTCCCCACGACGCACGTGCGGTGTAGTAAGGCCTACTTGGCCCAGAATAGGCATTGAGATATCGTGTAGATTAATAGTTGAATAGTCATAGTTTGGCACTATACCGTCGAGTTGGACGTATTCTATTAAGCTAATAATAGTCTATTTATGTATGGTGCATCGTTCGGTTAGAGTTCTAAAGTTATCAGTACCCCCATCGTTCCTGACGTTATCTGGACGCTTAACCAGGCTGGTCAGACCCCTAGTGGTGATTGCATCCGAGGAGCTCCGGGCCAAGAGCGACTGGACCTGTATATTGGATTACTCTACCCGGACGACGGCGAGCCTTCCACGGCTTGGATTATGCTTTGTGTGCTTTGATTATTCCATGGATAAAGGCCAACACTGCGGAGTGTTGGAATTACCCCCCGGAGAGGACTCCAGGTGAGACGGCGCTCTACACGTGAGGTCGCCTCACGTCTCTCCGTTGTGGACCGGCAGATACCGTCCACAGAGGGTCCGGCTGTATTCGTCTGCGGTCCGAGGTTCTGTGGGCACCGTGTCCAAGACTTTGGATTCTCCCAAGACACCGTTGGCCAGATGGGATACCGCCAGCGGCTTCTCTAACCCCCCCCTCCTACTGTCTTACAACCAGCGGGACCCCCCCCCCCCCTTAGTGTATCCAGCTATAATCATTTAAGTACCATCGCTATCGTTTCCTAAATATTCCAGGTTGTATACTTACTCCCTGCGTAACCAGAGATTGGACATTCAATGTTGATTTACCTACGAATACTCATTTGCCATAAAAGTGCATATTTCATATTTCAAATCATAAATGAAATTAAGTGATCGTTGTATACACCCTTTGCTGTATTAAACCTTCGATTTGGTACATTTGTGTGGATTCGTTTCATCAGGTGGGAAAGTGTTCATCATACTTATATCTTGTACTGGGTGGCCAGAAGTTAAAGTACATGAGGTAGTGGTATTAAATATCATATCTAACAATACAGTCAGGGAATTGTACCCCTCAGTTACAATTGGTCCTTCGAGCCGGATGGTAACTAGTGTAATATTAATATAGTGTTATTAATATCGAAATGGCCTATGATGAACACTCCACGAAACGATCCTCCTAACCTAGAACGCCCGCGGCGCAGACGACAGACACCTCAGTACTTAGAGGCTTACACTGTCAGTCAACTACCTAGCCTTCGACAAACGGTAAATGTAGTAAAAGTAGAAAGTAAAATTATGTCTGACCTTAACGACCAGGTTTCCCTGACCACAGAGGCCCTAGTAGGTCCTAATGTAACTGACCAAGCTCACGGTGGGGACCAGGAGGGAATTGACATGCCTTTACCCCCTGCCACTACTCAAGAAGTAGTCCCCGACCAGCCCCGGGAGGAAGACAACCCTACAGAGAGAGAACTCTGCACGGAAGAAGAGGAGGAGAGCGCCGAGGAACTAGAGCTCCAGGACTCCCCAACGAGTACCCCCAGGAGCGGCTCACGCAGGAGCGGCTCACCTCCACAACCGCCTTCCCCCAGCGAAGCGGAGAGGATGCTACAACAGGCGTTCCTCGTCAGCCTGACAGCCTCTACCGAACGCGATCGGCTCCAAGCACAGACGCTTAGCGAGCGCGAACGTCTCCAAGCACAGGCGACCAGCGAGCGCAAACACCTCCAAGCGCAACAACGGAGCGAAGAACAGCGCACATGCCTGGAGATGAGACGCTTCCAGACAGAAGAGAATATGGCAAGAGACCGGGCCGACGCCCAGTGTGCCGCTGCCGGTGCCCAAAGAGACGCAGAGCGCGACAGACTACAAGCGCAACTAATAGAGCAGCTGATCAAAAGGACAACTCCCTCTCCCTCCGCCAGGGGCTCAAGGAACTCGTCGAGACAACAGTCAAGGGCAGCGTCACCACAACGAGCAAGCGACCCTGAACTTGACCAACAGACCGAGTCTAGACCCCCCGCAGACCCCCTTCCCATACCGGTCCAAGCGAGACCCAGCTACAAGGAAGGAGCGGCATACACTGCGGAGAAGCTAAATAAACGATTACAGGATCTGGAAGATCTGATAGAGGAAGAAGAGGGAGAGGAGGAGAACCAAGCCCGACGACAGCACAGTACTCCACCGGACCAGGAGGTCCCATACAGTCCAGGCTATACCCCCGCGGCGCTGCGCTACAGACCCCCGACTCTATTCACGGGTGAGCACGACGCACGACCAGCCCAGAGGAACAGTACCTGGACCAGCGGGCCATGGTACCCTGCCAGTACCAGCCCACAGCGAGGCGCAAGATGGGACTCGCCCAGGAGGTCTCTCCCCCAACGCTCGCCGATGTATCAGCCATCCACGGCGTCATACAATGCCACACCGTCATTCCCAGACTTCGCCTATGAGAGTCGAGCACAGTACACGGAGCTCCGGATGTGCCTAGAGACAATGATGGTGGATGTCGCTGATGAACGCCACAAGTATGCAATATTGCTGAAGCACCTGAAAGTACCGCGAGCGCACAATATAGCGCTAGCCTATGCTACCTCTTCGACTCCATACACAGCGGCCCTTGCAGCGCTGGATCAGAGATATGGACGTATATGGGATTACGTAATCCAGGAGATAAGGCATATTGACCGCCTACCCCCAGCCACAGACAATCGCTCACTAGACGACCTGTCAATCAAAGTGCAGTCCCTGGTAGGGATGCTGGGAGCGCAACGGGAGAAGGGCATGCATGAGCTATACGCCAACTCTAACGTCGAGAGGATTTTGGAGAAGCTGCCACCCGCAAGACAGGAGCGCTTTAGGCGGCAGAGGGATTACCGGGATCCCGACGGCCCCGAGCCATCCCTCCTTGATCTAGCCGACTTCCTGCCGAGAGAAGTCAGCAGCTTACGACTGGACACCTTCGGGCGGAGCACGCCAAGCTCCAGAGAGGGACCCAGGAGAATAAATGATGGAAGAAGATCGGTGACTGTCATGCACCAATCAGAGTCAGTACCGAGCAGTAAGAGTCACAGCACCCCCTCGAGAAAAGAGAAGTGGAAGATAGCGTGTCCCTACTGTGAGAAAGAACACTGGCTGTCACAATGTGACTCATTCACAAAGATGAATGCAGAAGAAGTGAGTCAATGGATAAAGTCCAACCGGCGCTGTTATCGATGTGCGCGGCCCCACATGGCAGCCAAATGCCGCCTAAAGAAAAGGTGCAGCCGGTGCGATGGAGCCCATCTAGATATACTACACGAAAGTAACGGAAGACGGCCTATACCTGCACCACGGAGCGGCACCAAGGCAAGTGTACATTGACCCCGCCAGCAGCAGCGGAGCCCAAGTGCTCTTAAAGGTAGTCCGTGTGACATTGAGCTACCAAGATAAAGTCATGGACACTTACGCCGTCCTTGATGACGGGTCAGAGAAGACCCTTCTGCTCGCCTCCGCTGCGACCCAGTTGGGACTGCGGGGGAGCAAGAACGAAATGACGATTCGGACAATAAGAAGAGATTTAAAGACGATAAAGGGCGAGAATGTCTCCTTCACCATCGCAGCCAACGGGCAGCCAGAGCGACGGTACAAGATCACAAATGCTTTCACCAGCCAAGAAATAGGACTATCGCAGTACACCTACCCTGTCACCAAGTTGATGGATAAATATGTGCACCTGCGCCAATTACCTATCCCGCTCATAGACGGCGCTACCCCGACCCTGTTGATAGGCTCCGACCATGCAGAACTCATAGTCCCGATTGACCGGGTCCATACAGGCCCCCGAGGCTGTCCTGCAGCAGTCGAGACCCGCCTAGGGTGGACCCTCCAAGGCCCCCTCGCTAAATCTCTCAACCGAACAGCAGCCACTAGCTGCTTCCACTCCAGAACGACAGAAGAAGACACCACTCTCCTGCAGCATGTCGAGAGGCTATGGACCCTAGAGACAATGTCCTTTAAGAACGAAAAGAAAGATATTCGCTCTAAAGAAGACATTTACGCCATCAACCTACTCGAGCAGGGGACAAAGAGAGTCACAGTCGGCGGAGTGATGAGATACGCAACTCCACTCCTGAGGCGAGAGGGAATGCCCACCTTTCACGCAAAGAAAGACGCCACGGAGCGCTATCTACTGAACACAGAGCGGCGCCTAGCCAAAGACCCCGCTCAAGAGAGTGTGTACCGAGCTGAGATTGAGAAGCTAATCACAGCGGGACACGTAACAAAGATTGACATTAAAGAGGCCGATCAGACGACCGAATCATGGTACGTGCCGCATCACAAGGTCCATCACAACGGCAAGGATCGCATTGTGTTTAACTGCAGCTACCAGATCGGATCCCAAAATCTGAATAAAGAGCTCTTGCCCGGCCCCACACTCGGCCCCTCCCTACTAGGCGTGCTACTGCGCTTCCGCCAGGACAAGGTGGCTATAAGCGGGGATATCAAAGGGATGTTCTTGCAGGTGAGACTAGTAGAGGAGGACAAGCCTCTGCTACGGTTCCTATGGAGAGAGAAGATCGGAGATGAGAACCCATCCATCTACCAGTGGGAAGTACTCCCCTTCGGAACCACATGCAGCCCGTGCTGTGCTACCTTTGCACTACAGAAACACGTCACAGAGGACCCAGCAGCAGATGAAGAGGTCCAACACAGTGTGAAGAACAGTTTCTACGTGGACAACTGTTTACAAAGCGTCTCGACTCAAGAAGAAGCCGAGGCTCTCCTAATCAAGTTACGCGCCTCCCTGATCACAGGCGGCTTTGATCTCAGGCAGTGGGCCAGCAGCGACCCGCACGTATTGCGCAGCCTCTCCTCCGCGGACAAGGCTGCCAGCAGCGAGACCTGGATGGCGACGATCCCAGGAGAAGCCCAAGAAATGACAGTAGGACTAGTCTGGCGCTTCAAAACAGACTCGCTCCACTATAGACACAAACCCTTGGCTCCAGAGCAGGGAAGGTCGGCGGCGATACCGACCACCAGACGGAGTGTGTACAGAACACTCGCCAGACAATATGACCCGTTGGGATGTATTCTACCTTACACCACCAGGGCAAAGATGATTGTACGAGCACTATGGGACAAGGACCAGGGCTGGGACGACCCAATACCCGCACACCTTGCCTCAACATGGAGAGAGTGGGAGACGGAACTCCGCTCACTCCCAGGTGTCAATATACGCCGCAGCTACTTCCCATCCACAGTGAGGCCAGAGACATGCGAGATTGAGCTACACGTCTTCAGCGACGCCTCCGAAGTAGCCTACGGATCGGTGGCCTACTTGCGTGCCCAAGAGATGGGAGGAAAGATACACACTGCTTTCATCCTGGCCCGCTCAAGAATAGCCCCACGTAAGCAACAATCTATCCCACGTCTAGAGCTCTGTGCAGCCCTCGCATGAGCGCATCTAGCCACGTTAATCCAACGTGAACTCACCATTCCGGTGCATAGAACAATCTTGTGGTCAGATTCCACGACAGTACTCACATGGATCAAGTCTGATTCATGCAGATACAAGGTCTTCGTGGGAGTCAGAGTCACCGAGATTCAAGAATTAACAGAAGAAGCAAGCTGGCGGTATGTGGACACCAAACACAACCCAGCTGACGTCATCACCCGGGGAATGTCTCTGGATGACCTAACCCGTCGCAACATCTACAGTGACGGACCAGCATTCCTCAAGCTCCCGGAAGGAGATTGGCATACGCCCACCCCGAGGGAAGCAAGTAACGAGGAGGCTGAGAACAAGAAACCTATGTTCTGTGGACTGAGCACTGTCGCCTCCACAGACCCCAACATAGATGACTGCATTACCCTAGAGAGTGTGCAGCAAAGAACATTCCTGCGGCACCACCCAGAGATTCAGTCCACCACTGACATGTCAGCAGCTGACTACGAAGAAGCAGAACTTCTTCTACTACAACGAGCCCAGAGAGACTCGTTCCCCGATGAGCTAGACTGTCTACAGGGAGGAAACCCCGTCCCATCAGACAGCAGACTGATTCACCTGGCACCAGAGAGTGACGCCCATAATCTCATCAGAGTGGGTGGTCGCCTGCGGAGAGCCCCCGATCTACCAGATGACATTAAGTACCCGATCGTCTTGAACAGCCGACACAAGGTCACAGAGCTGATCATAAAGAAATACGACGAGGATGTACACCACGCAGGAGCAGAGAGAGTCTTCGCGGAGATCAGACGTCGTTATTGGATATTGCAAGGGAGAGAAGCAGTACGGCGCTTCCAGCGAACCTGTCTAGACTGCCGTAAGTGGCGCGCGCAGCCCAGCATACCACGGATGGCTGACTTACCCACCTGTCGCCTCCGAATCGGCGACAAGCCATTCCACTCCACAGGCATGGACTGCTTTGGCCCGTTGTATATAAAGAGAGGAAGAGGCACCGAGAAGCGGTGGGGTATTGTATTCAAATGCATGACCACCAGAGCGATACATATCGAGCTCCTTCCGACCATGAGCACAGACTCATTCCTTATGGCCTTCCGGAGATTCACATCACGGAAAGGAAAACCGTCTACATTGTTGTCTGATCACGGGACCAACTTCAAAGGCGGAGAAAGAGAGCTGAGAGAGAGCTTCCAAGCTGTGGGCCCAGAACTTAAGACCCACCTCGCTCCAGCCCAGATTGACTTCCAGTTTAATCCCCCGGACGCACCCCACTTCGGTGGAACCTGGGAACGAGAAGTACGTTCTATAAAGACAGCCCTGTACGCCGTACTCGGAGCCCAGACTGTGGCGGAGGAAGTCCTAATGACAGTCCTCACGGAGATCGAGGGAGTATTGAACTCAAAGCCCCTCGGTTACGTCTCCAGTGATGTAGCAGATGTCGACCCAGTCACCCCCAACACACTCCTAATGGGGCGGCTGGACCCCGCGCTACCCCAGACAATGTACAGGCCTGAAGAAGCGAACGGCCGAAGAATGTGGAGGTACAGCCAAGTACTAGCTGACAAGTTTTGGAGCAGCTTCCTACTTCACTACCTACCGTCTCTACAGACCCGCCAGAAGTGGGTAAAAGAGAGAGACAATTTGACAGAAGGAACAGTCGTCATGATTATTGACCAGTCACTACCCAGAGCTATGTGGCCGGCTGGCCGCGTAAGCAAAGTGATCACCGGTGCCGATGGCAAGGTCCGAGCAGCTGAAGTACTCGTCCAAGGGCGCACCTACACACGTCCCGTGGCGAGGCTCATAGAACTGCCCCGACTCCCAGATACTATCGATGATGACCATGACCCATGACTTTGTGAGTTGACTGACCCTTACAGCGGACCTTGAGTGGTAGACAGTGCGGTTAATCTGTCTCTGCTTAGCTAATTAGGTGGGACTAATTAGGGGGCGGCTGTTGTGAAGGATCAGATTAAACCGAATATGTATATTTATTTATATATATTTAATTGTATTTGTATATCGTTTGATATCCCCTGTATATTCCTTGTACAATATGCATTGAATATCCCTTTAGTCTACTAAACAGCCCATAATAGTTTCATTCTACCATTGGACAAGAACCTGGCGCCAGGTTGCCATACCCCCTAGGTCCAAGTTCAATCGTGCCGCCTAACATGTCGAGGCAAGCCCCGGTTCCGCGCAGGAATATGTCGGGCGAAATACGAATGGTACTATTTGTTCATAGCGCATATATATATGGTGCAAGTAAAGTAGAACTTTCTTTTAGTCCAGTTCTTTACCCTCCAACAGAGTGACATACGCGAAGCCTCCCCACGACGCACGTGCGGTGTAGTAAGGCCTACTTGGCCCAGAATAGGCATTGAGATATCGTGTAGATTAATAGTTGAATAGTCATAGTTTGGCACTATACCGTCGAGTTGGACGTATTCTATTAAGCTAATAATAGTCTATTTATGTATGGTGCATCGTTCGGTTAGAGTTCTAAAGTTATCAGTACCCCCATCGTTCCTGACGTTATCTGGACGCTTAACCAGGCTGGTCAGACCCCTAGTGGTGATTGCATCCGAGGAGCTCCGGGCCAAGAGCGACTGGACCTGTATATTGGATTACTCTACCCGGACGACGGCGAGCCTTCCACGGCTTGGATTATGCTTTGTATGCTTTGATTATTCCATGGATAAAGGCCAACACTGCGGAGTGTTGGAATTACCCCCCGGAGAGGACTCCAGGTGAGACGGCGCTCTACACGTGAGGTCGCCTCACGTCTCTCCATTGTGGACCGGCAGATACCGTCCACAGAGGGTCCAGCTGTATTCGTCTGCGGTCCGAGGTTCTGTGGGCACCGTGTCCAAGACTTTGGATTCTCCCAAGACACCGTCGGCCAGATGGGATACCGCCAGCGGCTTCTCTAACCCCCCCCTCCTACTGTCTTACAACCAGCGGGACCCCCCCCCCCCCTTAGTGTATCCAGCTATAATCATTTAAGTACCATCGCTATCGTTTCCTAAATATTCCAGGTTGTATACTTACTCCCTGCGTAACCAGAGATTGGACATTCAATGTTGATTTACCTACGAATACTCATTTGCCATAAAAGTGCATATTTCATATTTCAAATCATAAATGTAATTAAGTGATCGTTGTATACACCCTTTGCTGTATTAAACCTTCGATTTGGTACATTTGTGTGGATTCGTTTCATCAGGTGGGAAAGTGTTCATCATACTTATATCTTGTACTGGGTGGCCAGAAGTTAAAGTACATGAGGTAGTGGTATTAAATATCATATCTAACAATACAGTCAGGGAATTGTACCCCTCAGTTACACACAGTTTGAATGTTTAATTAAGCCTGAGCGGTTCGGTACCGGTACGAGATTGATATCAGGCCATACATAGATCAATACAGAACGTATTAATTAATGTTGCGTTTCTTTTTCAAATGTAGCCAAGAGTAAAGACCCTAACCCCGTCAAAACAACAGTCAAATTGTATATTTTCAGCACTACATTTGTTTACCAATGATTTTAAGTGTTATTAGTGACATTATGAGTTGATAAATATGTCTGCGCATCCCGGCGGAAACCTGATGAATTAGACGGAAATAAAGGAAGCTGGCATACGTGTGCAGGCACGTTGGAACTTTAAATCGGCAGAGGGTGCGGCCTTTCTGAGATTTTTTTTTTCAGAACGCCGTGAGAGGAACGTTCGTTGTTTAGAATGGCTTTGAAATAAGTTATTTCTAATGACCCTTTAACTGAAAATGACATGAGACGTGAGGCAAACGAGAATAACATAATAATTGTTTTATTTTTACTTTTCAAGCATGAAGAAATAAAAACAAACAAACCTCACTTGAACTTCTGAATACCTCACTTGGCTCCATCTCCAAGTCTGTATGACACATTTCTATATATGGGTTAGCTTCAATGTTAGATTGAATGCATCTCCTACAACGACTCTGTCGCGCCAAAATTAAGATGTTACACAGCTGATACCAATTGTATTATCGATGCACGGCTAATTAAGTGTTTTATATTACATCGGTCCGCGACCCGATGGTTGGGGACCTCTGCTCCGTTATGCACAAGTTTATAGACTTTCGGAGTGCGTATATTATTCAATGAGACTGCCAGCTTTTGCTCGACGGAGAAATACAATTTCAATTGTGACGAGAGAAGATCATCTCCTGATTCAGATACAATTGAACACAAACGGTTCCAAAGATATTAATGTTTTGCGGCAAATTTTCACCCCGCAATGGATTTTGGTGCGTCTATGAACACTATGAATTGAAAATGGGGGACCCTGATGTAAACAAGACAAACGTCTTTCTCTGGTCTGCATCCCCTTAATTGTGTGTATTGAGCCATACTGTATTATACCCATTTTGCAATCTGTTAAATAAAGTTTTCATTCATTCATTCTCATCTCCTCTCTCATCTGTGCGTCTCCTCTCTGACACCCGAGACAGGGAGCACTGTCAGCCAGTGGCCACTCCCCTCAGACGCAACTGTAGTATGTCACACAGCGAGGAAAATAATACAGTCGGCAATCTAACAAGAATTAACGTATTTACAAGTGTGTCAGTGTAATGGTGAAGTCAAGTGCTTTGAGCAGGATAAACGTATAGCTTATATTATATATATGTTACAGTATATAAAAATACCGTTTTTACTTTTGTGCAGTAACTGAAGCTGCCACTAGAGGGGGTGCTGCCGCTCCCCCCGCACCCCCTGTTCCAACGTGCCTGTACGTGTGTGTAGTCTTTTGAAAGAAGAGACCCAGGGCTTTAAAATTTCATAAAACTACACTTCCCAGCTCACTCCAGCCCCTGTCAATCATCTGACTTCCAGCGTGAAGTTTTTACTTTTAACGTTATTTTCGGGTTCATATCTCACGGCCACTGGTCGAACAAACCTGAACGTTATTGCCATAAAATAGAACGTAGTTAGTTTATTT
The DNA here is from genome assembly GCF_963971535.1 of Notolepis coatsorum. NCBI lineage: Eukaryota > Metazoa > Chordata > Actinopteri > Aulopiformes > Paralepididae > Notolepis > Notolepis coatsorum. Next base: position 39,243,136 of record NC_140168.1, on the reverse strand, counting down.
ACCTTTATGTGAACGTCTAGCAAAAATAACACGTTGGAAAGGGGAGATTTGGCCCGATCCAAATATGTGTGACTTGGCCATAATACGGTCATTTATAGGCCTGATATTATATATTCATATTTCAAATTGCATGTGTCCGGATGGCAACATTCAGTACTGTATCTACAAAAAAACTGTAAATCATCTGCCCTTTATTCATTTGCTTAGATCTTTAGTATACTTGATCTCAAGAAAGTGCTGAATGAGCTCAGTTAATTTTTCACGTCTGGTCAATGTTAGCATGCTGTTATTCACCATCAAAGATGAAAACATTAAAATTAATTATATTCTCCTTTGGTTCATTACAATTTACTCAAGCATAGTCACAGACACAATATTTCTGACACTGGGAATACATTCCCTGAGGTCCATAGATGTCCCTAGATCAGTGGTTCTCAAACTTTTTACACCAAGTACCACCTGAGAGGGTAGCTGGCTCTCCAAGTACCACCATATGACCGGTGTTAAAATACAGTCTATTCAGCTATGCACAGTTCACGCAGGAGGCAAATGTATTCCTAATACCATTATTTATTGTTAACTTTTGTCAGACACAGCCACAATGTACAAAGGGATAGCACTAGAACTAGCAAACACTTCCACACAATTCATACAATGCAAGGGGCATTGAGAACATAATAACTAACATTCTCACCAGGGGCGGAGCTAGGGGGTGGCTACCTGGGCTCAAGCCCCGGATGTATTCTGAAAAGCCCCGAATTTTTTTTTTTTTTTTTTTTTTTTTTTTTTTACAATTCATCATTGTTACATGAAAATATGTTTGCACCAGATTTAGCAGAAGCTAATTTCCATCTGTGGTCTATCCAGCTGCTAACTGTATTTGAGTGAGTTAAGTCTTGGTGTTATGGTAGACTCAGACCTAAGCTTTAAATCACAATCAACAAGTTGACAAAAACTTAATTCTTCCACCTTAGAAACATAGCTAAAGTACGGCCATTTATAAATCAAAAGGACGCTGAAAACCAGATCCATGCCTTTATCTCAAGCCAACTCGACTACTGTAATGCACTCCTTACCGGCCTCCCGAAAAAATACGATGATAACTATTTTATTGCAATGCACTATTGCATTATTTTATTCTATTTTACTAACTATTTTATTGCACTGCACTATTTTACTTTGTATCAGTGAATCATAGACGCCTGGCCATAAGAGCATTCGGAGCATCTCTGCTCTCCCACTATTGAACTTGGGGGAGCAAAGGTATGATCTTGCTCCACCACTTTTTGATTATATGAAAAATATGATATATCCCCCCCCAATATATAAATCTAACCATAACTACGTTATGGTTAACTGAGTTTTATAGTGAAAAGAGCAGCTTTATTGGTCAAGATTGAAGGCTCTATATTGCAGGAAATTGCACGTACAGGTTCATTAAATTCAAAAAAAAATAACCACCCCTTGCCTGCAAAAAAAAACCACCCCTTACCTAAGCCCCGGATGCGTGTAACTGTTCCTCAACAGTAAGTGACTTCCGGGGTAGGCCTGATTGGCCCCGACAGGCACGTGACGCGGCAAACTCAGGACGCGCAACGAGGCTGCTGAGAGCTGTCGCGCGGAAATAGGCTGTCTATTGCCATTCTCTAACACAAACTCTAACCTTAACCAGCTCCTTAACAGCGCCTAAACTTAACCGTTCTAACCTTAACCAACTCCAAAACAATGCCTAACCTTAACCTTAACCTTAACCATGCCTAACCTTAACCATAGAAAGAATATTGCCATTCTCTAAGACAAACTCTAACCTTAACCAGCTCCTTAACAGCGCCTAAACTTAACCGTTCTAACCTTAACCAACTCCGAAACAATGCCTAACCTTAACCTTAACCTTAACCATGCCTAACCTTAACAATAGAAAGAATATTGCCATTCTCTAAGACAAACTCTAACCTTAACCAGCTCCTTAACAGCGCCTAAACGTAACCGTTCTAACCTTAACCAACTCCGAAACAATGCCTAACCTTAACCTTAACCTTAACCATGCCTAACCTTAACCGGCGAAAGAATACACGTTAAAAAAAAATCACGTTAAAAAAAAAAGATTTGATGGGATTCGAACTCACCAACAACAGACCACAGGATCGCAGAACCGCTGCTCTGTCAGGTGAGCTGAAGCGCCGAATGAAAGTCATGGCGTATTTGGACGGTTACGTAATTCCGCAAGCTCTGCCGCTCGGCTCCGCGGAGCGTGCCGCGCGGCAGAGAAAGTTGCGCGTCACGTGCCTGTCGGGGCCAATCAGGCCTACCCCGGAAGTAACTTACTGTTGCGGATAAGCTATAAGCGCCCCGGATCTCCTACAATCCTAAATCCGCCCCTGATTCTCACATAACAAGTGAGAAAATTAAGAACAACTGTATTTCAGCAAATGTACTTAATTATCTCTCTCTCTATCTCTCTCTCTCTCTCTCTCTCTCTCTCTCTCTCTCTCTCTCTCTCTCTCTCTCTCTCTCACACAGCAAGCAATTGTCCATCATTCTCTCTCTCACACACACACACACACACACACACACACACACACACACACACACACACACACACACACACACACACACACACACACACACACACACACACACACACACACACACACACGTACCACAGTTTGAGAACCACTGCCCTAGATACCAATACCATGCAAATAGCCTTGTAGAAGTTGAGCAATCTTTAATTTACTTTGGTATGTACTTTTAGGCGAATTTTCGGAAATTATGGCTACAGTTTTCGTAACCTGCAATGGCCATTTTGGCCATTTTAGTTTTCGTTTTTGAGGACTGCATACTTTTTTTGCAAACCAAAACAACTTTTTACTTATAGCACATATGTGAGCCTGGTCTCTTTTGAAAGATGGCATTCTGTAGTTTCTGATTCCAGAAAATAAATTCACTTTTACTGCCAACGTAATAGAGTTACATGGTCTGTACTTGAGTTGTAGAAAAACTTGTTACTCAAGTTTTTCTGTAGTAGTTAGTAGTCCAGAGGTAGTATTTCCCCAAAAGGTGGTATGGCTTACAAATCCATACGGACCCATAGCCTGAAGCCTTATGTAGTACATGTCCAAATTTCATAAAGATCCATTCAGAAAGGGCGGCTGGGTAGCGCAGCGGACCAAGCGCCTGCCTACCACCGCAGATACACTGGTATCGAATCCAGCTGTCAGCGGTACCTCCGGCTTGGTCGGTCGTCCATACTAACACAATTGGCAGTGTTAGAGGGTGGGAAGCCGGTCGGGTGTGTATCCTGGTCATTGTAAACAGTGACTCCTACTGGTCGGTCGGGGCGCCTGCTCACTGAGGAAGGGAATTGGGGGAAGTAGTGTGATCCTCCCATGCGGTATGCTCCCCCAATGAGTCCTCGCTGTCAGGTGAAAAGAAGTAGATGGCTGACTCCGCATGTATCGGAGGAGACATGTGATAGTATCTATCAACCCTCCATAGACCGGCAAGTGGGGGGCAAATGCGCACAACGACCAGGAAGGGTGGGGGGGAATTGGCATAATGACTAAATTGGGATGGGAGAAAAATACAGAAAAAGGGGAGAAAAAGGAGAAAAAAAAGATCCATTCAGAAATGAGTGATTAAGAGTGATTTTGGTAAACTGTGTACAAAAGAAAAACTGAGTTTTTCGCTGTTTTTTTTTTCCTGTTTTCGCTTGTTCGTTTTTTGAGTTTTTTAGATTCATACATCCCCACGTGGGGTATCATTGGAAAGCCACACTCATTGGAAAGCCACCTCCACAATCATTTTCGAGATCGGATCTAGATTGACGGAACTACTGCGCCAAGAGTATTTTGCGCAATACCGTGTACTTTGCACAAGCCTCAAATACCGGCATGTAACTCAAGAACCGCTGAACGAATGTACTGAATATATCAATTCGATATATATATATATTGTATTACAAAATATGCACACCCGAGCCACTAGGGGTCGCCAAAGTGCCAGTGGGCAAATCATCCTAAAAACATCCCATATATGGGACGGCGCATGCTAAGAGGTTTAAGAGGTTAAAACAGGAGGACGCCAAATCACAATAAGACAAAGAATTGTGTCTTGTCGTGATTCGGCATCCCCCTGTTTTAATGGTCACAATGGTTTGAACTTGAACAAACTGATTTTCATTTCCCCATTTCAGGCCAATTAACATGGTTTAAGGCAGCATATTATACATCAATTATTCATTATTTCACAATCCTTTATTTTTATAAATATGACAATAATGTATTTTAATATATTTTCATGACCTCCCAAAATCATCTTGCGACCCCCAGGCTTAAAGTCACTGATCTAACTGTCTAGACGTTTGCTACCCAGTCTACCTATTACCATTACCATGGTAATTGGTGCATTTTATATAGCGCTTTTATCCAAAGCACTTTACACCCATTCACACACCGACAGAGCAGGCAACCATGCATCGGGAGCAATTAGGGGTTAAGTGTCTTGCTCAAGGACACTCCGACACACTGCCCGGGAGGAGCGGGAATCGAACCGGGAACCTTCCGACTACCAGACGACTGCTCTACCTACTGAGCCCCAGTCATAAATTCTTGACTGTTGACACGGCGGCAACAGCCAAATCGTCATGACAGACTAAAAGCCTGAACAAGGACACTATACTTAACATAACGTCACCCTGAAAGACATTGGAATCTCCTCGACTCGACTTATGTAACGCTAAGACGGGGAAGCGCTGCGCTTGCTGAAATATCAAATTAAACTAACTAAAATCACCTTTTTAAAGATTTGTTTATCTATTATTCAAATCCCTAGCAGGCATAAAAGGAAAGGAGTCAGGGAGTGTCACAGAATGTGACCAGGCATGATCAAAGGTGCATTATACATCAAAGTAGCTAAAAATGCTGTCTCATTCCTTGTCACTTCTGTGTGTGTGTGTGTGTGTGTGTGTGTGTGTGTGTGTGTGTGTGTGTGTGTGTGTGTGTGTGTGTGTGTGTGTGTGTGTGTGTGTGTGTGTGTGTGTGTGTGTGTGTGTGTGTGTGTGTGTGTGTGTGTGTGTGTGTGTGTGTGTGTGTGTGAGAGAGAGAGAGATATAATCAGGTAAAAATAGAAATATGTACTTAGTACCTGGTGATACTAAATCCAGATTTAACTCTGCCATTGGAAAGAAGAGATTTTGCCCGATCCATAGGTGTATGACTTGGCCATAATAAGGTCATTTATAGGCCTGATATTCTATATCATATATTCATATTTCAAATTGCATGTGTCCGGATGGCAAAATTCTGTACTGTATCTACAAAAAAAACCTGTAAATCATCTGCCCTTTGTTCATATACTTAGATTTTTAGTACACTTGATCTCAGGAAGCGCTGTTAGCATGGTGTTATTCACCGTCAAATATGAAAAAATAAATCGCATAATAATAATAATTTATATCCTGCTTTGGTTCATTACAATGTATTCAAGCATAGTAACAGACAAAATATTTCTGAGACTGGGAATACATTCCCTGAGGTCCATAGATACTGAGCACATGCAAATGGGCCTTGTAAGAAGTGGAGCAATCTTTAATTTACTTGGGCATGTACTTTTAGGTGGATTTTCTGAAAATATGGCTAAGAGGTTAATGCTAATCATGTGAAGGAGTGGATGGGCGGGTTGTAGGGGCTATTTGTTCACGCCCAGTACTTGATCTGCAAATGTGTTACATTCCAGACTATCTTTGAGAGCCATTATCTCTGCTTTCTGAACTAAGAAATGGAGAGGATTCAAATGAGCACATCTTATTCAAACATTTTCAGATTCCAATGTATGACACATCATTGAAAGCTTACATTCTGTACTTTCATAATCTGTAAAAATATGGAAAATGATGATGGAGACATGTGGTAACAATCGCTGGTCGCGGTCACATTTATTATAATGAAGAATATACTAGAAGTAGACATTTCTTTTTAATTCAAAGTGATGTATTTGGGGAAAATAGATTTTGATATTTAGATTTTGATGATATAAGGGATAATGATGACAAGTAGGCTATATTTTTGATCATATTAAATTAAGGGTGGCGACCAAAAAAGGCTACCACAAGGAAATGGATGCGTCAGCTGGTGCTGAGGGAGGGAGAATGGATGGAAGAGAGATCTATGTGATGGAAAGGTTGACGTACACACTGAGACAACCGAAGGAAAGGTTTGAGGTAAGGTGGAGGAGATGGCGGGAGTTGGTGAGGCCAGAATTTGAAATAGGGAGAGAAAAGAATGGTGAGATGCCCCTTTTTGTTTAATTATATTCATTTATTTTGTTTGTTATTTATTCTTATCTTTTCTTTCTCATTTGAGTGATTGAGTGTTGTTTCTGTTCGTCTGTTTTGTATTGAACACACGTTTTTTTATATAAAAATAGAATTACAAAAAGAAGAAATGGCAGTGGCAATATAATTAGTAACTTACTAATAAAGCATAGATAAAGCATTACAGCAAACTGAAAATGAAACAGCAGGGAGCACTGTAAACAAATCCCCCATGAGGTAATTTACAGAGTACAACACCAGAGTAGTTGCATGCATCTTAAATAGTCCAAACTCTGTAGGTGGGACTATGGAGAGTCAGCTAAGCTGTCACAGGCATGACTTAAAGGTGCTGTAAGTGTTGTATTTGTTAAAGAGTGTTCACGTCACAAATAGATCAATACAGTTTGTATTAAGTGATTTTTTTTCAAATGTAGCCAAGAGTAAAGACCCTAACCCTATCAAAATAGCAGTCAAAGTGTATATTTTCAGCACTATGTTTGTAGATTTCATTCAAGTGTTATTAGTGGGGGCGACTGGGTGGCGCAGCGGACATTGCGCTCGTCACCAACGCAAGAGACACCGGGTTCGAATCCGGCTGTCGGCCGGCCGTCATACTGGCTCAATTGGCAGAGTCAGCGGGTGGAAGTCGATGGGTGGTAATCTGGACGTTGTGGACAGCGACTCCTACAGGTCGGTTGGGGGACGCCTGCACAGCAGAGACAGGAAATGGCGGGGGTAGTGTGAGCCTCCCACACGTTACACCTCGCCAATGAGAGTCCGCGCTGGCAGGTGAAAAGATGTGACAGGCTGCCTCCTCATGTACCGGAGGGGACACGTGATGCAAGGCTTCTATCCTCCCTACAACCGACCAGTGGGGGGCATATGCGAGCAACGTTCAAGACAGGGGAGGGGAGAATTGGAAACACAAAATTGGGATGGGAGAAAAATAGAAAAATAAGGAGAAAAAGTGGATAAAAAAAAATAAGTGTTATTAGCGAAATATGAGCTTATAAAAATCTCCAGACATGGCTTAAAGGTGCTGTAAGTGCTGTACGTTTTGTATTTGTTACGGAGTGTTTGGTCAGTAACATGGGTCTCCGGGTGTCAGAAAACAATAGGGTTTGAAAACAAGTGGATCCCTTCGCGTCTGTGATTGAAATGGTATTTTCCTGCACGCCACTTGTGGCCTCCCAACGCATGAAGTTTCACTCTGTTGACCTTTGATTTTGTACTAATGAGATCCTCTCAGAAATCACAGCTTCATTAAATTAATGCTTACTGTCTACAGTGGGTAAGGTCCTCTGGAGGTTTCCTGTCTATGTATATCTACTCTTTATTCACTTTATATCGTCGCTCTGCTCTCTGGTATGTACAGGAAACTCGTCCGCGTCCCTGTGATTTCCCCATGGCACGCGCGGACTGCAGTGCCGTGGGCTAACATTAGCAAAATTCAGGTCGCTCACTCACTCGCACTCTCACTCACAGACGGTAGGTGACAGTAGGTGGACGCTATGGTTCTCGCTCCGTTTCTTAATGCATTTGTGCCTTCTGGCGATGACAGCAGACGTCGCCTTCTGCACTGTGGGACTGTTGATTCAGAATGTTCTCTTGGAGAGAAATACCATAAAGATTCCACCTCTGGGGGGGCAAACCATCATTATAGGGTTAGTGAGGCGGCTTCAGGTTTAACCTGAGCTTTTCAGTGTCACAACGGTGGTTCACTTTGTACCGGGGTAGATCGTCATAACTTGTAACTAACCAGGGCTGGACTGGGACCAAAAATCGGCCCTGGCATTTTTGGCCCAGACCGGCCCACCATAATCGGTCGGACACCACCCACCAGTACACCATCCTTGCGGTCCCTTAAATATGCGTACTGTAATGGGAAATCTTAAAGGACTAAACGATGAGCCGTTTACAAATCATTCTGAGTCATTATTAATAATAGAAAAGTTTATTAACAATAAGAAGAAAGTTTATTTCACCGTGGCCACGTATGAAAGGGCAGTCAACAGCCAGAGACAATATGTTAACCCACTAGCGTCTGGCCGAAGACTGACCCAGAACGCTGTTCACACGTATGCCAAATACACAGTTGTCAGCCATAACATAATATATCAGATATGATGATGAAGGTAAGCAAAATGGCTCTCAGTCAGTGGAAGCAACAGCAACTTTGTTATGACTGGTAGAATGTCAGCGTGCTCTTAAAGAGACATACACACATTAACCAGTCAACCTGGTCATACTGAGAGTCAAGCTGTATAACATGATATCTCCACACAGGTATATCAGAACATGATAATATATTTCCACGACAGTTCCCTCCTCTGATAATATAATCAATAATTATCACTTCATAAAGACAACAAAAAAAATATTATCATTATTAAACCAAAAATAAATTATAATAACTCAGCAAAAACTATTTTTATTATCTAAAAACAGTCACTAGAGGGAGAACGAAATCCACACATCAATGAATGATGACGGATGACAGGTAAACAGGTGGTCTCCAGCAAAACCCCTGTCTGGATGGTCGGGATTTCACAACACAGTGTCCAGGCTCTGGTTTTGTCAAGGCCATACTTCTCCCACCACCAAGCTGAAAAATAGAAATCACAAAAAAAACAGGAGAGTATCTCGCCAAAAAGATAATTTCCCCTTAATCAAAACAAAAACATTCTCACAAAACTCTTTAGCGAAAACAGATTAACAGCAAGAAACAAAAACAAAATTTGCAGACTCATCACAAAGAATGAAAATATAATCTCAGAGAAGTCACACATAACTCAAGTTTACCATTGCAACGTACAGCATATTCAAAAACATCTCCAACCTGAAACCAAGTTCAGTACATCATTACCCAATATATCTGTATGCGTTTTGGTTCAAACTTGCCTCATTTATCATCCGTGACGAATCCCGGAACGGTCTCTCCTCCTTCCCCCGGCCGACGGTCCAAACACCCCCCTCCGCAGTCCATGTATGCCGTGGCTTGGTCCCGATGATCCTCCCCTCCGATGCAAGGAGCATGTCCGGGGAATGGCTTAGACCTGCTGGAAACTGTCTCTAAGATCTTTATCTCTGGACCACTCATAATATCAGGCCGGCCATCAGTTGATGTTCTTAGCGTCCCATCAGCTGGGTGTACGCTTTCACCAGCCGATAGGCCTAGTTCTGCAGTAGACCAGTTCTGCAGTAGACTGGGACAGCTTACTCTCCCCGTAACTCTCCCCGTAATCAGCTGTAGTCGGTTCCCCCGTCAGGTACACGGTTGTGCCCCTGATGGAACAGGTCTGCTGGAAACCGTCTCACAGATCTTTGTCATGGCTGATGGTCACGGAGAACTGTCCAGTGTCATAGCTGTAACTGCAGAGCAGAACCCCGGTTCAGTAGAATAGCTGTAACTGCAGAGCAGAACCCCGGTTCAGTAGAATAGCTGGGCCAGCACTCAACAGCGGTCCTCTGCGCGTCCTCTTCTCGGGCAGAGACGGGGTGCCTGGACCGCACAGGAGACTGAAGAGAGACACGCTCAGCGAGAGACTTCACCAAAGGAAAAAGAGAAAAAGAAATAACAATAAAAAGCCGTCCGGTAACATTTTACAGTAAAAGCAATACATAGACTCTGTGTTTAACTGTAACCTAAACAAACACGTGCACGCCTGTGTCAGACGTATAAGATTAAAGAGAGAGAGAGAAATATAAAAAAAAAAAAAAAAAAAAGGATTCTGAAGCTGGACGAAGGTCATTCCATTACACTGTCACTCAGGTTTAGAGGTTGGGGGTGACATGTTGTAGTTCTCACATCCTTACCAGAGGACAGGTCTAAGACTGAACTGAACTTAAGGGGAGACACTGCAGGTGAACTAATATATATCACAATGAAACTTCCCCAGTTGACTACTTATATTAAGACAATACTTTTTTTGTATTACAATTGTATGTTCAAATATGCAAATGAGGCCTGATCTACTTAAATATGCACTAATTTGCATATAATTCCAGGACAGAAATCTGAACATTGGATAAAGCCATTTTCAAAATTATAGTTTCATTTTGTTGACATATTAGAGCCAAAGGTTATTACAGAGGGGATTTTGGATATCTCTTTTTATCACTCCATAAATCAGAAAATACTCCATTCAGTCCACTTTTATGGTAAAATTCCATATTACGCCATGTTTTTAGGAATAAAATGTAATATAAATCAGGGTATGAATGCGATATCAACAAACCCCTCTGCAAATACCTTCAGAACATAGATATGAATAGAACTGGAAGGTTTGGTGTATGTGAGTACTACTGAAGTGGAGATTTCTGGCCCAGAGTATGAGGAAAAACTCTTAAAACTAATTTTTTCCCTTTTTGGAAAACGCCTTCAAAGGTCTGTTTTCTTTTTTATATATGTGACCAGGTATGGACTTCAGGGTCATGTTGAGGGATCTTCATTTTTTTTTTTTTACATATTGTGAAAGTACAGATTCATACCTTAAAAATAAGCCATCACTTGAACATTTTGGTGGGATATTTTTCAAGCTACATCCTATGAATCATGGAGATATCAGTAAACGCATTCAGAGATGAATGGTCTTCGAACTTGTGGAGAGGTTCACACCTGTGATTTAATCAACTACAACCCTACCCAGAATGCATTGTATTCCATGGCCCCCCTCTCTCTGGGGACATTAACACCTTGCATCAGGCTCTTTTGTTATGGCAATGACTCTGTCTTGTGGCAAGTTGTTGTGGCAGTTGAAGTATTTGCCTTGTAAGTCTAAAAGCTAAATTACTAAATGTAAATGTATTATAAGGAAAGGTTAACCTTCTGTAGTGTGGTAGTGAAAGGGTTAACCGTCTGTAGTGTGGTAGTGAAAGGTTTGTTGGAAGCCTCACATAAGCCATGTAATGTTGGGGGTCAAGGTATTGGCTGAAGGAAAGGCTACATCAATAAGCATTTAGATGTTTAGATTTAAAGGTTAACCTTCTGTAGTGTGGCAGTGAAAGGGTTAACCTTCTGTAGCTGTGAGATAATTGTTGAATAGATACACAAATGTTCTAGAATGTTTGATTATGACATCATACTGTGACATCACAAATGTTTTCGGGCATTCATAACATTATTTTCTATGATGAATTGAAAATGGGGGATCCTGATGTAAACAAGATGAAAGTCTTTCTCTGGTCTGCATCCCCTTAACAATTGTGTGTATTGAGCTGTACTGTATTGTACCCATTCTGCAATCTGTTAATAAAGTTTTCAATCAATCAATCAAGTTAACCTTCTGTAGTGTGGCAGTGAAAGGGTTAACCTTCTGTAGTGTGGTAGTGAAAGGTTTGTTGGAAGCCTCACATAAGCCATGTAATGTTGGGGGTCAAGGTATTGGCTGAAGGAAAGGCTACATCAATAAGCATTTAGATGTTTAGATTTAAAGGTTAACCTTCTGTAGTGTGGCAGTGAAAGGGTTAACCTTCTGTAGCTGTGAGAGAATTGTTGAATAGATACACAAATGTTCTAGAATGTTTGATTATGACATCATACTGTGACATCACAAATGTTTTCGGGCATTCATAACATTATTTTCTATGATGAATTGAAAATGGGGGATCCTGATGTAAACAAGATGAAAGTCTTTCTCTGGTCTGCATCCCCTTAACAATTGTGTGTATTGAGCTGTACTGTATTGTACCCATTCTGCAATCTGTTAATAAAGTTTTCAATCAATCAATCAAGTTAACCTTCTGTAGTGTGGCAGTGAAAGGGTTAACCTTCTGTAGTGTGGTAGTGAAAGGTTTCTGCCACTCTTCACAAGCAAAGAGACTTTCCATTCCGTGAAAACCCGCCCTACTCTGCTCTGATTCGCAGACTGTGGGTGGGGGGGAGAAACGCTGAATGTGATTGGATCAGAGTAGCCAGACAGACAGGCAGAGCAGCCAGCCGGACAGTGGAGCACTGAGAGAGAGGAAACGGCGGAGAACGAGGCGCGTTAATACAATTTTGTTTATCTGGCTTATTGCTGCGGATTCAAGCCAAGTTGCAATAATACAGTACAGCTCAATACACACAATTGTTAAGGGGATGCAGACCCAGAAAGACGTTTGTCTTGTCATCAAATGAATTGCCAGCGCGCGTTCGTCTACAACAACAACCAACGCATCCTATAATAATAATAACTTGTTTGTTATTTTCTTTGAGTTTCCCTATTGAATGAATTTACTTCTTATACCATTAGGTTGCAATAAATTCACTCGAAGTAAATTTGTTCGCTCATCAAATTCGTGACATTCTAAATGTGTTTTAATGTTGTTTAATTTAATGACAATACACCCGCGGACTCGCGTTTTTTTTTAATCTTTTTTATATGGACAGGACACTGCGTTTGTTGCGTTGCTATAACTTATAACATTAAGATAAAGTGTATAAACATTGTTCTTCTCCCTGCTAAGAAAGGAGAGCGTTTGGCTGTGTGTGTTTCAACACCTCTTAAGTACCTGTTAAGCTGACAGACCCACACGTAAATCCCCTCACCTGTAGTTTTTCCACAGTATTGAGAGACAATACTGTCGAACTATATAACAATAATTACCTCATTTACAAGTTGTATTTAAGTTTGAAAATAAGAGCAAATAAGAGAACACATTATTGACATTTCAAAGATGTAAAAAAAAACAGATTTCGATTTTTTTCGATTTTCTGAAGAGCAAGACAATTGTTCCTTTTCTGGCACTTGTTTCTCACCGGATCAAATCGGGTTTGGTCACGTCGAGTCACATATGTCATTGTACTATATTACTTGACCTCTTTATTTAAAATAAGTTGGTGAATGGGGGTGTGGGTGGCACAGAGAGTGAGCAGGCTACAGTAACCGTATCTGTACATGTGTGTATTGTATTGTGTACTTAGATGTTTTACCAATAACCAAACTCAAACAAACAAATCATAACACATAGTGGACCAAAAAGTCAAGCAACATCTAATAAACAAACTCAAACAATTCAAACAGGTGCTCCTTACAATCTGATATGACTCACAAATAGCTTCTAAACCCTACACTGCAGCCCAAAGAAGGACTGCTAGGCCCACCACATGTCTAATCTAACAAAAAAAACTTACATCAGGTCCTAACACTAATTATTTCTCCGGCCCCCTAACCTACCTATATTGAAAGCTAATGCACTGTAGACCTAGCGTACTTCAACCACTCCTGCTACCAGCCAAAGATCATATCGACCATATACCCGTCAAGTATTTTGTATAATACAAGATAAGTATATCGTACTAATCCCTTCAATGACTGCCCCAGGGTTACGTGGTACACAGGAAGCTGACACAGCCAGAAAACAATGAAAGTACCTACCTGTGGTGTCCACTAAACTAAATATTTAAACAGCATATAAGTGGTCAAATCAAATTATAAATTAAGAGCATACTCACCTGTTTGAAGACCCGCTAGAGCCCCCATGTTACATTCAAGCCTAAAGTATGGCTCGTGTAGGCCTTGAATGCAACATGGTGGACACAGAACAAAACAGGAGTTTATCAAAAATAACAATATCTATTGGTACAGCTATTACATGGAAAACAAAAACAGGAAGAAACAGTGTGGTGACGTGTCTTCAAGACTGCCTATTTATTAGGTGTGAGAAAGCCCCCCTATAATTCAAACTCCCCCTTTATTCCATAACTAACCCATTCAAATAACTGCACCATCTCTCTCTGTGCTCACTAGATTCTCTAACTTGAATCACTCCCACTCCGCCACTAGATGGTAGTACAGACCGATCTTCAAAAATGTGCCTGCATTATCCCACTGTCCCCCCCTAGATGGTGGCAAACTCAGCCCAGAGGATTTTAGCTGACGTGTCACTTCCTGGTTCTAATCTCCCCGCGGCTCTGCGGCCATTTTGTCTTGGTGCAAATTTGTCGACCTTTCCCCTGCCCTGCACTGTTCTGGTCCCACACTCGCTATCTTACATTGGAATGTAAACATTCAGCCGTGCTAGTTGTTTAAGGCCTTAATTTTTTGCATTTTTTGCAAACCGCCCAGAACAGAGCTGCAAGGTTAGTTTTTTCAGGAACACTGTCGTCTCAACCTGTTTTCTTACACCAACAAATTGTCAGATGCAACCAGTTTCATTCTTATTTTACTAGGTCAGCTGATGACGGACAGATTATGTTACCACGTCCAAAATCAAATGCTTTAATCGTTTATCGTGCCATCAATCACTGGAATAACTGCTCACTGAACATAAGTAAATTGAATAGTAAAGTGTCTTTCAAATACCACCTGAGAATGCACTACTTAAATATGTGTGCAAAATATTCTGATGTTGATAATGATGTCTACAATATTTTACTGCTTTTAGATTATCACTTGTCAAGCACTTGCTCGTCATAAACCACTGTCTACTCTTTCTCAGAAGAGCGTTTGTTTATATCGAATGATGTTCCAGCTAGGAATGTAAACATTCTCTCGCTGGCAGTGAGCTGCCCGCCACTAGACTGCTTTCCTGTTCTGGTGTGAAGGAAACGCACACGAACAAATACTATAGAAATGTGACCATTAATTTGCTACTGTCTGTTTTAGTAAACTTTAGAGCATATCGCTTTTGACACTGGTGGTGTTCTGCTCATCACCTGTTTGAAATGCAGTGTGGCTGCTGGCTGTAAGGATGATTTTCATGCTGCCATAGTGAAGCGTCTCTATATATTAGTTTATAAACCAAATATATTTTGAAAAAAAAAACACAGATATCTCTCATTGGCAAATTACCTGTCTATCACTCTTATTACCTGTCTATCACTCTTTTAATAACTACCAAAATGGCTGTGATTATAGTCTGATTACTCAGACGCAAGCAAATTTCCCTATGGTTACTCTCCCGCAGGGTTTTTGCTACTTGTCCCATGTCTGTATCACGACTAATGCTGGCCCTAATTGAAGTTATTTTGTTATTGAAGAATAATGCTAGTTCTTCACATTTTGAATGAAAAAGAGTTGGGGCCTCATGGACAAAGTTACATGTCTAAATCGTTATCACGGCATGCTTTAATGGTCAATGTAATGTATTTAGCGTATGCTTGAAATAACATCTAATGCCTGAAGCTGCTCTTCCATATTCTCCCCCCTCTGCTGGTTAGGGTTATAGCTATTTGACCCAGATCACTATAGCAATGGGAAAGTTGATATTATCCCCCTCTGTGGTTCCACTGCGCTGCTGTAGACACTGACCTTGTGATGATGTGACTAATCAGCTGTTGATGTTAACAGCACAGCCTCCCTGCAACACACTCTCTGACTGCCAACGCTATATTAGACCACTATTCTTCCACCGCTCAAACGGTCATCTCCCCCCTATATATATATACATATACCCTATCTATCTCTATCTTATATATTCATATATAAATCATCAATAAGGTTTTCAACCTATCTCTTCTTTCTGTAAATTATTATCAGGATTATTATCAAAGGGCCAATACAGGAAATAGAGTAGTCACCTTCCATGACAGTTTTGTAAAGCTCAGTTGATGCTGTTCTTCACATTTTGATGCAAAACAGTTATTTCTTGCCACTCGTACCCGTGATCCTCCTGTCATTCTTGTCTCTACTCAGTCCTGTGTCTGATAAGATGGCTCCCTCACTTTAAACAAACGAAAAATGGAATTAACCCTCAACACACTGCCTTCCTTCACTGGCCCGCTCGTTTTCCATTCTCTGTAGTGTAAAACACCACTCCTACACTGTGACTATTTCCTCTGTGTCTTCTAAACACATTACAGCTGGCTTCCCTGTTAAGTTTAAGTTAACATTGAAGAATACACAATGATGGTCAGATATAGGTAATTTGATTACTGATGTCCAATGTCCATCATTAAATCTAGGATGTCACCATGTTGGTGAGTGGGTTCATTTACATGTTGTATTAGCTCAACGCTGTCCAGTAGGTTGGTAAGCTCAATAGCCTTGTGGTCCTTCCTATTCAGATCTCCACATATGACTAATCTTTTACATCTCTAAGGATACCAACTGAGATTAGCTTCTGAGAACCAGGGGTGCGTTACCATACTTAAGTACTGTTTTGGGGGATTGTACTTTGTACTTGTACTCCATCACATTTCTAATTCAAAGGTCATACTTTTTACTCCTTACATTTAAAATGCAGACCTACAAAATACAAAGTACAAATCTCACAGGTCCAACCATTTTAATTAGTATATTCTAATTGTTTATCTGGCCGAACTAACATTAACGCTCTTACCCCTGTGACCGCAGGTAAACAGCCAATCAAATCCCCATCAATGGAAAACGAACCCCCCCATACCCATACTGTCCTTGTGCAACACTAGACAATGGGGATCTTTGATTAAATACCTGCTATCAGAAGAATGGACAGTCAGATCCTCATTATGCTGTGGTTAATATTGTGATATTATTCAGGGTAATCCAGTATTCTGCCTTTAATATTGTGATAGACACTGCCCAAACACCAGCTGATGACTAATCGGCTCACCTCCTCAACTAACACACCTGGTGCAATGTATAGCCAAAATGAACCCTTGGCCCATGATGGAATGAGTTTGAGACCCCTGGTCTATCCCTTTTAAAAAACAATTTCTTTTTCAGCCAGCTACTATGGCTTTTATATACTATATCTGTACTGTACTTGTACTGTATAATGACAATACATTTGAATCAAATCTAATATATAAACAGGAACATATGCAGGAATATCTGTAGATATAGATAAATATATACATGCAATACACAGCATCACTGTACATGGCCATCACACAGTATTATATGGGTAATGATTTCTTCAAATTTCTTTGTTGACAAAATCCCGTCTCCTCGGTCTGCACCCCCTCTTGCTGCCCCCCGACCCCTCGGTTCCACCTGTGTGCCCAGCTGTTCTTGAGGAGTTTAAACCCATATCCTTGTCCTCACTATCTGATGTTGTTCGTGAGTTGCGGCGCACAAACTGCCTCTCTTTGTCAGTGTTCCCTCTCGCCTTTTTAAAAGAGGTTTTTGATTTTAAGTCAGTTGGCTCTTTTATTCTTGTTTTGGTGCATGCTTGTTTTAGTTCAGGAACTTTTCCAACTTCTTTTAAACACGCTATAGTACAGCCGCTAATTCTGGTGATAGCTACCTCATATTAATTCTGGTGATACTACCTTATATTCATTCTGGGGATAACTATCACCATAATGATGCTGGTACTGGTAATCATACTGCTTAGTATAAGTACATGGGGTTCCTGTTGAGTATACTGCTTATATTTTAGGACCCAGTCTCGCTTCTTTTCAAGCCCCCTTCTCTGAACTGAACAACTACATGATGCCTCTCATGTATGAGTTTTCCTGTGTTTCTTCAGACTTCCATTCTGACTGAACCCTTTACCACAAACTGAACAACTAGATGTTCTCTCCCCTGTATGAGTTCTTGTGTGTGCCTTCAGATTTCTTTTATGACTGAACCCTTTCCCACAAACTGAACAACTAAATTGTTTCTCTCCTGTATGAGTTATCATGTGTGTCTTCAGATCTCCCTATGTAGAATTGTATTGGCGCATACACAAAGCATGATAATAAAGGTGCAATCTTGTGGGATAAATTTGACAATCAACCCAAACCCAGTAGCATAATCACTGATTATTACACAAGGACTTTTTGACTTTTACTCAGAAGTGTGTCTTACTAGTTATGCTATACTGGCCAGTATGACTTACTGCCATAGTGTCTTTATACCTGTACCACTGTACATGTTAATACTATACTCTGTACATACATCTGACCAACACCATTACTCAGTAGTACTGTGGCTGGTACAATGTGATGATGAGCAAAGACCAGCTTTTTAGTTCAATAACAAGATACTAGAATGATGTAAATTGACCCATGCCAATGTCATCACATACAAACGATGCAGATAAAATAGCGAATTGTTTATCCCCTTTCACAGCGTGTGTGCATGTAAACATGTGTGTGTGTGTCATATACTCTGCCTGCCAATCATCATGTCCTCAGGTCGATACCTTCCCGCAGTGTCGCCCAGCCAATGCGCTGCCGGCCTCCGTCCCGCCTCGCAACCCTGTTTTCTTCCGTCTCGGGATGCTCTGCCCCACGGAAGCTGTGAGAAAAGTCCTCACCAGGGCTAACTGTGACTGCCCGACCGTCCAATCTCCTCGCAACGAGGCAGTTGTCGTGGCGGGAACGGCCGGCAACGCACCCGGGAACCTACAGACGGGAAAGCACCGCCGTGGGGGAAGAAAAATAAAACAAAGTGTCAGGTTGCTGATACCTCCATTTTAACACGCTTATTTTCTCTTAACACTTTGACTGCCGGGAGCCGTCTTTAGACGTCTTTGCTGGCCATGCTAAAGTTGCCGGGGGACGCTGTACGTTGTCCTTATATCAATATTTCAAAAATCTGCGATCGGATTCATAATGTCCCTCCGCTGGCCTGAGATCCACCAGCAGGACCCACTGAGCTCTCTGGCGGTTCAGGAGCGCCATCTGGTGGCCGATCGGCGCAGGCGCTTAACAGAAAGCGCAGTAGAGGTTTTGCTAGACGTCCGTATTGCTTCCGGCCACTCGGTACATGTCCCGTGACTCTAGCTCGTCACACTACATAGCGATCGATTGCCAATAACTCGATAAACAACATGATTTGGACGTATATACCATTATACAAGCTGGAGATGGACCGGGTAATAATATATCCCATAATGATAAAATTTCTACTCGACGATGATCGCCCAACGGCGCGCGGAGACTGGGGTGAGTTTCAGCGTGTAACGTTACCGTCTTCGATAATAACTGATATTATCAACATTTGACCCACATTAGATGATTGGTATAACGCTGCCCACGGAATTATAAACGCCCCCTCGCCCATCCGGTCAACATCAGATGACGTGTAGTAACTTCTAGAAGTACGTCTAGTTGGAATTTTTTATATCGCGCTGATTGCCATCAAACTGTATTTCATCATCAATATAATGCATTTGGGGCTATATATCACGTTCTGGAGAAAGCTGCAGAAAGAGATGAAAACATACTTACATTTACATTTACATTTAGTCATTTAGCTGACGCTTTTATCCAAAGCGACTTACAAGTTCTGTACGACAAGCCATCAGGAAGGGCACAACTCTATCAGCTGAGCAACAATGTTCATCAAAGTGTTGAGTGCTACAGTGTAGGTTAGTTTATTAGGACAAGTGCATGACAGTACGGTTAGTTAGGGTTAGATTTTTTTTTTTTTTTTTTTTTTTTATTCAGATAATGGTTGAAGAAGTGCGTCTTTAGTCGACGGCGAAAGATTGGACGTGATTCGGCTGTCCTAACTGGGGTGGGTAGTTCATTCCACCATTGTGGGGCAAGGACTGAGAATAGGCGACTTCTCTTTGATGACCCTCCCGGAGCTTGGATAGGAGTAGGTCTGAGGCGGCCAGAAGATGCAGAGCGTAGGGGTCTTGAGGGTGTGTAGTTAGAGACCATTGACCGGAGGTAGGCGGGAGCGGTTCCCTTTGCCGCACGGTATGCTAGGTCGAGGGCCTTGAAGCGGATTCGTGCAGCAATGGGGAGCCAGTGCAGGTCCCTAAGAAGTGGGGTGACATGGGCCGACTTCGGTAGGTTTGAGATCAGGCGGGCCGCTGCGTTCTGAATGAGTTGAAGAGGCTTAGTGGCAGTGGCCGGGAGGCCAGCGAGCAGTGCATTGCAGTAGTCGAGGCGGGAGATGACTGTTGATTGGACGAGGAGTTGGGTGGCTTCTTTTGTCAGGAAGGGGCGTATCCTTCTGACGTTGCTCAGGAGGAATCGGCAGGTTCTGGTCGTCGCTGCGATGTGAGCAGAGAAGTTCAACTGGTCGTCGAGGACAACACCAAGGTTCTTGGCGGTCGGGGACGCAGTCACAGCTGTATTCTCGACTGTGATTGAAAGGTCGGTTAGGGGGGAGGATTTGGCCGGCAGGTGGAGCAATTCTGTTTTGCTTAGGTTCAGTTTGAGGTGGTTGGACGTCATCCAGGCTGAGATGTCGGACAGACAGGCCGAGATCCGCTCAGAGACGTGGATATCTGAGGGAGGGAAGGAGAGGAAGAGTTGAGTATCGTCGGCATAACAATGGTAGGAGAAGCCATGAGACGTGATAATGTTACCCAGTGATTTAGTGTAGAGGGAGAAGAGAAGGGGTCCTAAAACCGAGCCCTGGGGGACACCCGTCCGCAGGGGGCGGGTGGCCGACAGGGTCCCTCTCCATGACACTTGGTAGGAGCGGTCATTGAGGTATGATGACAGCCATGTCAGCGCAGAGCCAGCCACTCCCATTCCTGCGAGGGCCGCAAGGAGGATCTGGTGGTTGACTGTGTCGAAGGCTGCAGATAGATCTAGGAGAATCAGGACAGAGGAGAGGCCTTTCGCTTTTGCTAAGTGAAGTGCCTCTGTGACCGCAATGAGGGCTGTCTCTGTGGAGTGACCAGTCCTGAAGCCTGACTGATTAGGGTCTAGGAGGTCATTCTGTAAGAGATAAGCAGTAAGTTGGTTGGATACAGCACGTTCAAGTGTTTTAGAAAGGAAGGAGAGAAGAGAGACAGGACGGTAGTTGCCTATGACGGTAGGGTTCAGGGTTGGTTTTTTTACGAGCGGCGTGACTCTGGCTTGTTTTAGGGAGGTGGGGACCACCCCCGAGTTGAGTGAGGAGTTGATGGTTGCAGTTAGGAATGGGAGGATGTCTGGTGCTATGGTCTGGAGGAGTGGGGAGGGTAGCTGGTCCAGCTGGCAAGTAGTCGGACGGTTTGACGTTACCAGTGTCAGGGTCTCTGCTTCTGTAATGGGAGAGAAAGATGACAGAGTGAAGGATGAGGTTCTCGATTCAGCATTTGGAATGGGTGGGGGTTGGGAGAAGGAGCTGCGGATGTTCTCCACTTTTTCCTCAAAGAAGATCGCAAAGTCTTCGGCAGAGGACATTAGACCATGCTTTACTATGAATATGTGAATGAAAAAGTTTAACGTTGCTACACAATGAACAATACATATAGGACTTTGAATGGGCCCTAATAATGGCAATGTAGCAATAGAATTTAAAAAGTTATAGCCCTGCAAAGAAGGGGACTTTCTCCATAGACAAATAGCGCTGGCAATCTATGGTATATCATTAATTTAACCTTAGGCAACCAAAGTGTTAACAGACAAAAACAAAACAAAACAAAATAAAATATGTGGCCCCCAAAAAATTAGGTTCCTCTAAGCACTCGGGGATAAAAAGCTCTGTGAAAACAGCGTATTAACAATGCCCTATCCTATTTCTTTTCAGAAAAACTGCAGTTTTGACCAGATAGGTGATAGAAACTAATCACACAACACAGCACCTGCCTCCCCTCTTGGTATTCCCCACGCACGGTCTCTCTTCCCGCCTTCTTGTGAAAGAAAAACCCAAAAAAACAGAATCAGTGCCCAAAAGATACCCCACGCCTTGTGTCTAAATGGTGGGATCTATTGCATGAACTCCTGTAATTCCTAACATGCTCACAGTACACTTTGCACACGCCTACCTTATCGGATACAAATGTAATTCTCGCTAATTACCAGAACGCACCCCTTAAATCCAAGTGGTCAGAGGAACACAAGAGTGTTACACACATAAAGAAAAACTATGTTCTAATGTCAGACACCCACTTGACCCAGAACCCCAAAAATAACTTCAATATCCCACTTGCATCCCCATAGGTTTACCTGTCAGAGTTGACAAGACAGTCGTAGACAGGCGTCCCCCTTCTCCTGTATTATCACGGAGGCTTTGAGGCAGGAGATATTAATTCTCCCCTGGACTGCTCGTCGGCAATCACCACTCTGTCATACGCTATCTGGTCAACCTAGACGTCCTAATCTAATCGTAACCTAACTACTTTATAGATGCAAAACAAAACCGCTTTAAACAGAATGCCAACAGCTCACCGAATATTCCCCACGCGTTCCCAAGGTTCAAGCCGGAGGTAACAGCAAAACGGACAACGCAGGTGGTTCTCTCCCCCTCACAATGCGCGGAGGAGTATGAGACAGGAAAGCGCTTCCCTGGAAACTCAAGATTCACCCTGTCTGCAGAGCCCGCTCCGCGGCCACCTCGACTCCCATCGCTTTAAAATCTAATAAACTAGTTAAAAAGAAAAATATCCCATAATTTCTCTCGTCGCCATCTGTAATGGGAAATCTTAAAGGACTAAACGATGAGCCGTTTACAAATCATTCTGAATCATTATTAATAATAGAAAAGTTTATTAACAATAAGAAGAAAGTTTATTTCACCGTGGCCACGTATGAAAGGGGAGTCAACAGCCAGAGACAATATGTTAACCCACTAGCGTCTGGCCGAAGACTGACCCAGAACACTGTTCACACGTATGCCAAATACACAGTTGTCAGCCATAACATAATATATCAGATATGATGATGAAGGTAAGCAAAATGGCTCTCAGTCAGTGGAAGCAACAGCAACTTTGTTATGACTGGTAGAATGTCAGCGTGCTCTTAAAGAGACATACACACATTAACCAGTCAACCTGGTCATACTGAGAGTCAAGCTGTATAACATGATATCTCCACACAGGTATATCAGAACATGATAATATATTTCCACGACAGTACCTACTGTACTATTCCCCCAAACCACTACAAAGCTGGGTAGTAAGTGCCATGGACAAGTGTACCAGTGCAAGTGGACCGGTATACTCACTCACTCTTGGCTGAATCTTGTTTGGGGTGGTGATCTAAAAACATCTGCATCATAGCAGGCTCAGGATGGGCAAAGTAGTCTATAGCCTGTTCATCCCTGTCTCTCTCCTCCACAACCTGGCTTGACTACACATAAGGAGAGAGATAATTACAATTAACTGGTACAATCAGGTCCAGAATTGTTGGAATTCCCTGACAAAGATGTGCAAAAAGCTGTACAATTTAAACAATACCATACTGGTAATGAGCAAATAGTTGTTTATTCAATGAATGCATGGAGCTGTTCCATCTTATTTCATTTGATACTAACTACTCAGTGCATACATATTTCAAGTATTCAATGTATCAATGATGAATATTGCATAAGGTTTACAGTTAATAGATCACCTTCTTGTTTTATATTCATGTTTAGAGTAATAGTTAGATCTTTGTATGTGATTTATATGGCAATTAAATCAATGGTGTGCTTGTTTGTTTGGGGAGTTTGACCTAGGCCTACAGTTAATGTGCCTACCACGTGAAGGTGCATGATCAATGGACAGCACAACAACTATTTGTGTAGATGGAGACTAGAGCTACCACAGATAGTAATAAGTTATAAGAGTAAGTAATGAGTAATCCATACCATATATATCCTAATAGTTACCTTATTACCATAAACTTTGCTGCCTGTTGTGAATGTGTTTTTCCCTGTAGGCTAATACATAAGTAGGCATACATTTTTGCAGTTGAGCAAAAATTAGCAGTTGAGTAGGCTATATGTGCTGTGTTTTTATGTCTTCCATCGAGGACCACCTTGGAAATAAGTGTTTTAATGGATGCTTTTAGGTGATATCCTCAGGAATACAAATTGGTCAAGATAATTTGTTTTTATGATGTGTTTTTAATTTACAAATACAAATATAATCAAATAAAAAAGCAGTTTTTGCAGTTGAGCTACAGTTGTTGTATATTATACAGCCTTTTCATGCATCTTTATCAAGGGAACCCTTATCCTAATGATTTTTTAAATAATATTATGATGATACGATATGGACCTAGTAGTTGGGTCATTTGTGGTACTTCGTTTCTCAATGGATTTATCATCTAGGAGGGTTAATAAACAAATTTAGCCGGGGTGTATTTAAAAAAAAGGCGGGGGACATTTGTGAGAGACCAAAATCCAAAATGGCTGCTGTGGAAATTAACTTTTTAATGGTTTGACCTACAATGATGCACAATACATGGTACCAGCCCCCTCTCAGTCATGTACCAGCCAGTCCCCTCTCAGTCATGTACCAGCCAGCCCCCTCTCAGTCATGTATACCAGCCCCCTCTCAATCCTGTAAAGTCCCCTCTCAGTCATGTACCAGCCCCCTCTCAGTCATGTACCAGCCCCATCTCAGTCCTGTATACCAGCCCCCTCTCAGTCATGTATACCAGCCCCCTCTCAGTCATGTACCACAGCCCCCTCTCAGTCATGTACCACAGCCGCCTCTCAGTCATGTACCACAGCCCCATCTCAGTAATGTACCACAGCCCCATCTCAGTCACGTACCACAGCCCCCTCTCAGTAATGTACCACAGCCCCATCTCAGTCACGTACCACAGCCCCCTCTCAGTCATGTACCACAGCCCCATCTCAGTCATGTACCAGCCCCCCTCTCAGTCATGTACCACACGACTGGCGGGGGGGTGCTTAGTAAGAGATGTGATTGGGCCAGCCCAGTGTTAGTCAGTACCAATACATGGTACCAGCCCCCTCTCAATCATGTACCAGCCCCCTCTCAGTCATGTACCAGCCAGCCCCCACTCAGTCATGTACCAGCCAGCCCTCTCTCAGTCATGTATACCAGCCCCCCTCTCAGTCCTGTATACCAGCCCCCTATCAGTCATGTACCAGCCAGCCCCCTCTCAGTCATGTATACCAGCCCCCCTCAGTCCTGTATACCAGCCCCCTCTCAGTCATGTACCAGCCCCCTCTCAGTCATGTACCACAGCCCCCTCTCAGTCATGTACCAGCCCCCTCTCAGTCATGTATACCAGCCCCATCTCAGTCATGTACCACAGCCCCATCTCAGTCATGTACCACAGCCCCCTCAGTCATGTACCAGCCCCCCTCTCAGTCATGTACCTGCACGACTGGTGGGGGGGTGCTTAGTAAGATATGTGATTGGGCCAGCCCAGTGTCAGTCAGTACCAATGGGCCGCTGTCCCAGCCTATGTAATTTCTTTTTATAATAAAAAAAAAAAAAAAAAAACTATCAAATGATAACGGCCCAAATATGCGTCGGCCCACCGGGCAAATGCCCGGTATGCCAGATGGCCAGTCCAGGCCTGTAACTAACTCTGGAGCAGGTTACAGTAGACAAAATGGAAGCAAAATGGAGACATTTTTTACACCGGCAGGAGCTGAAAGACCCATGACATGTGTTAACATCGCTCACGTTACAAAGCCAAGAGCAAGACAGTATGATGAGGCACACCTCTCCCTTGGTTTCATGTGGTCTGGGGGGGGTTTGGTTGGAGCCTATGGCGCCTATGGCTTCGGCTGGGCCTTTCCCAGACCTTTCCTGGAGTTGGGTGCTGGTCTCTTGCGTACACGTGCTTTGATGGATTATGGTTGGTTTTCGTTGTTGGGCTCCCTCGGTTAGCTGGTGTTTTGGGGATTCCTTGCGTGGGGGGCTTGCTACGGCTTCTGCTGTGTTTCGGGGTGTCCCGGGAGTCCCAGTGTCGTCTCGGACCGTCTGTCGTGCTGCATGTCTTCTCATTTAACCGCTGTTGTGTCTGTCTGCTTGAGTGTTTGTAGTCGTTGCCTTGCTGCGTGCCTCCTTTGGTGTGGCTGTGGGTCCTGGGGCGCGTGGCCTGTCATTCCTACGTGGAGTTTGGGGGTGGGAGTGTGGAGTTCCTGGTTTCGTTGTGGTGGCAAGGGGGTGGCACTCCCCTCGCCGTGCAGTTATTATTACTGAGGTCGGCATGATTGTGCCTTCAAAATAAGGCGTGATATACTGTAGGCCTTATATAATATATATGTGTGTGTGTGTGTGTGTGTGTGTGTGTGTGTGTGTGTGTGTGTGTGTGTGTGTGTGTGTGTGTGTGTGTGTGTGTGTGTGTGTGTGTGTGTGTGTGTGTGTGTGTGTGTGTGTGTGTGTGTGTGCGTGTGTGCGTGTGTGTGTGTGTGTGTGTGTGTAGGTGTGTGTGTGTGTGTATATGTGTGTGTGTGTGTGTGTGTGTGTGTGTGTGTGTGTGTGTGTGTGTGTGTGTGCGTGTGTGTGTGTGTGTGTGTGTGTGTGTGTGTGTGTGTGTGTGTGTGTGTGTGTGTGTGTGTGTGTGTGTGTGTGTGTGTGTGTGTGTGTGTGTGTGTGTGTGTGTGCGGGGGGCAGCTACATGTTTCCAATTACCCAAGGGGGACCTGACTGAAAAGTTTTGGGAACCACTGATCATGGCTATGATGGAAAAGGATACAAGACCTTTTCCCTTGACCAATGCCATCCCTTGGAAAATGGCATCACTCAACCAGGAAATCCCATGGTGTTAGGGGCACAGGTTTTTAGAAGCTGTCTAAACCCGCCTGATGTTCCAGACGATTAGCTATATCAGGGGTGGGCAAACCTTTTGGACGTGGGATCTACTTTGCCCTTTTCCGGCTGGCCTGCTGCCTACCATCCCCATCTAAGCAGACAGTGAAAACCACCACCACTTCTAAGTCTTATCATAGGCTGGCTAATTAGATTAATGCATCTGGGGAAAAAAGCATTACGCTGATATTATCAAATAATGTTTTTTTATATAATTTTTTATATTTATGAAACCTTTAAAATGCTGATGGTAGCTCCAACAAATCCGTATTAAACCCCCAGTGTATTAGCCTGAATGTAAAATATTCTACAAATCAAATTGTTGTAGATTTCTTTGATGAAGTCATGCATTGTACATCACAAAATATTGTAAGAGTAGAAGAGTATTCTCTCTTATTTCAGCAAAAATCCAAGCATTTTAATATAGCCCAACATATCCCTCTGCTCAGCCAGTGGACATCTGATCTGAAACATCTATCTGACATCTATCTGACATTGTATTAATTGGATCATCTTCCAAACATGAATTAACAAGCAAGAATCTGCAATATAGCACACACGCACATTCACTCACTCACACACACACACACACACACACACACACACACACACACACACACACACACACACACACACACACACACACACACACACACACACACACACACACACACACACACACACGCACACAAACACTTGACCTCCATGTCGAATTTCAGCCTCCTATAGGGCGAAAACCTTGACCATTGAGTGGGGACACTGTAGGTTGAACGCTATGGTTCTCGCTCCGTTTCTTAATGCATTTGTGCCTTCCAGCGATGACAGCAGACATCGCCTTCTCCACTGTTGATTCAGAATGTTCTCTTGGAGAGAACTACCATAAAGATTCCACCTCTGGGGGGGGGCGTACCATCATTATAGGGTTAGTGAGGCGGCTTCAGGTTTAACCTGAGCTTTTCAGTGTCACAACGGTGGTTCACATTGTACCGGGGTAGATCGTCATAACTTGTAACTAAATCTGGAGCAGGTTACAGTAGACAAAATGGAAGGATACCGGCAGGAGCTGAAAGACCCATGACATGTGTTACACGTAATGTTAACATCGCTCACGTTACAAAGCCAAGAGCAAGACAGTATGATGAGGCACACCTCTCCCTTGGTTTCATGTGGTCTGGGGGGGGTTTGGTTGGAGCCTATGGCGCCTATGGCTTCGGCTGGGCCTTTCACAGACCATGAGTTGGGTGCTGGTCTCTTGCGTGTGCTTTGATGGATTTTGGTTGGTTTTCGTTGTTGGGCTCCCTCGGTTAGCTGGCGTTTTGGGGATTCCTTGCGTGGGGGGGGGGCTCGCTAAGGCTTCTGCTGTGTTTCGAGGTGTCCCGGGGGTCCCAGTGTCGTCTCGGACCGTCTGTGGTGCTGCATGTCTTCTCATTTAACCGCTGTTGTGTCTGTCTGCTTGAGTGTTTGTAGTCGTTGCCTTGCTGCGTGCCTCCTTTGGTGTGGCTGCGGGTCCTGGGGGAGTGAACACTTAAGGTAACGCACTTGTGCTTCTGCATTGCTCTGATTGGCCCACTGACCCCACGTGACGCTACGCTCGTTTTCGCCTGCACGCTCGTAACGCAAGCGAGCCTTGTAATGTTAAGCGACCTACTCGCGGAAATGTAATGTTAATCGGCGGAATGTACATATTTATCAAAACAACTACCAGATTCACTCTACCAGATTCACTCATAAACGTTATATAACATAACGTTATATGCTGTTATTTCGCGTTTTATTCATAACGTTATATGCTGTTATATGGCGTTTTATTCATAACGTTATGGGTTTGAATCACTGTACATTGAGGGGGGTTGAATCACTGTTTACACTCCCCACTACAGTCGTCACTCAGTTTTAACATCGACGGTTAGCTCAACTCGTTCGTCAGCTTGCTGTGGAGCCTATGGTCAGTTGGTGACAAGTTTGAATCACTTCAATTCTTTTTCTGCAACATATCCACTCTTGAACAATGAAAAACTCCTTTTTCTTCTATTTACAAATAAGAGCAGCTCTGAAGGCTTGCAGAGATGAACGTTATTTCGATTGATATGAATAGCTAGTTACGTTTATATAGAGAGATGATAAATTAATTAAACGTAAAAAAAAATATTAAAATAATAGAAGTGATTCAAACTTGTCACCAACTGACCATAGGCTCCACAGCAAGCTGACGAACGAGTTGAGCTAACCGTCGATATTAAAACTGAGTGACGAATGTATAATTTACACTTGTGCCAATTGCCTACTTATTATTAAGCTAGGTATTGTGCGAGCGTTGCTAATTAACCTGCATGGTTATTATTATTAACCTTTGCTGATTAACCTGCTGATTAACCTGAGTGGTTATTATTAGGGGGGATTTACGAATGCATAAAGCCGCGGCAACCTATTAATATTAACTATGCGACACATTGACACATTAAAGATGGCGGCTTTGTGTTTTTCTGGAGAGCCTGCAACGAGTGACGCGTCTACGCTCGGTGCATAGAGCTGCTGCGATTCACGAAGGGAGAGCGCTGGCCAATCAGAGCAATGCGGAAGCACGAGTGCATTACCTTAAGTGTTCACGCGTCCTGTGGCGCGTGGCCTGTCATTCCTACGTGGAGTTTGGGGGTGGGAGTGTGGAGTTCCTGGTTTCCTCGGTGTGGCAAGGGGGTGGCACTCCCGTCACCGTGCAGTTATTATTACTGAGGTCGGCACGATTGTGCCTTCAAAATAAGGCGTGATATACTGTAGGCCTTATATCACATGTGTGTGTGTGTGTGTGTGTGTGTGTGTGTGTGTGTGTGTGTGTGTGTGTGTGTGTGTGTGTGTGTGTGTGTGTGTGTGTGTGTGTGTGTGTGTGTGTGTGTGTGTGTGTGTGTGTGTGTGTGTGTGTGTGTGCGGGGGGCAGCTACTGTACATGTTTCAAATTACCCAAGGGGGGCCTGACTGAAACGTTTTGGGAACCACTGATCATGGCTATGATGGAAATGGATATACCGGTAAGACCTTTTCCCTTGACCAATGCCATCTCTTGGAAAATGGCATCACTCAACCAGGAAATCCCATGGTGTTAGGGGCACAGGATTTTAGAAGCTGTCTAAACCCGCCGGATGTTCCAGACGATTAGCTATATCAGGGGTGGGCAAACCTTTTGGACGTGGGATCTACTTTGCCCTTTTCCGGCTGGCCTGCTGCCTACCATCGCCATCTAAGCAGACAGTGAAAACCACCACCACTTCTAAGTCTTATCATAGGCTGGCTAATTAGATTAATGCATCTGGGGAAAAAAGCATTACACTGATATTATCAAATAATGTTTTTTAGTATATTTTTTTATATTTATGAAACCTTTAAAATGCTGATGGTAGCTCCAATAAATCCGTATTAAACCCCCAGTGTATTAGCCTGAATGTAAAATATTCTACAAATCAAATTGTTGTAAATTTCTTTGATGAAGTCATGCATTGTACATCACAAAATATTGTAAGAGTAGAAGAGTATTCTCTCTTATTTCAGCAAAAATCCAAGCATTTGAATATAGCCCAACATATCCCTCTGCTCAGCCGGTGGACATCTGATCTCAAACATCTATCTGACATCTATCTGACATTGTATTAATTGGATCATCTTCCAAACATGAATCTGCAATAGCTGAGACTGCATATGCGCATGAATCCACACGTGTATGTATTCACTCACACACACACACACACACACACACACACACACACACACACACACACACACACACACACACACACACACACACACACACACACACACACACATGCACGCATGCGCGCGCGCACGCACACACACACACACACACACACACACACACACACACACACCCACTTGACCTCCATGCCGAATTTCAGCCTCCTAGGGCGAAAACCTTGACCTATAGAGTGGGGACACTTTTGTGGAACAACCAACAGAGTGAGCTATAGAGCTGCTGGTCGCAGCTAAAAACCTTTGACAGAGTCTCATGACATTGCAGTGGCTCAGGAGGTAGAGCGGTCGTCTGGTAATCTGATGGTTCCTGGCTCTATCCAGGCTCCTCCCGGCAGTGTGTCGAAGTGTCCTTGAGCGAGACACTTAACCCCTAACTGCTCCCGATGAGCAGGTTGGCACCTTGCTTGGTTGCCTCCGCCATCTGTGTGAGTGAATAAGTGAATGGGTGAATGTGAAGCACAAGTTGTAAAGTGCTTTGGATAAAAGCCCTATATAAATGCAATCCATGCATTATTTCCACGTCTTATTCAGGTGATGCCTGAAATAAGAAAATGGGTGCTAGTATAACTTTCTCCAGAACCTTTGTAAATCGCCTTGTAGACGTACACCAATATTCCTTCTGACCCTTTTTAAATGTCCCTGCAGTGCACACACACGCACGGACACAGGCACGCACGCAGGCACGCACGCACACAGGCACGCACACACGCACGCACACACACACACACACACACACACACACACACACACACACACACACACACACACACACACACACACACACACACACACACACACACACACACACACACACACACACACACACACACACACACACACACACACACACACACACACACACACACACACACACACACTCACAGCAGAAGTAACAATTTATGATTAAATCAGTTATGATTCCTAATATCATTATTCTCACCTTTATCACAATTGCACAGCTCTGTCATACATTCTATTCCACTGTATTTGTATTCTAATTTAGTGTATATATTCTTAATTAAACAATCCTGCACAATTGTACAGCCCTGTCCTATATTCTATTCTATCTAATTTGGTTTATATATTCCATTTTATTTGTATTCTACTTTCATTTAAAAATAATAATACAAATAATGTACTCCTACTTGCTTTGTGTTGATATTGTCTGTTAATGTTGATGCACCAAATGACAAGACAAATTCCTTGTATGTGCAACCTTACTTGGCAATAAAGACCTTTCTGATTTTGATTCTGATTCAGATTCTGATCACTCAAGTAAGGACAAATGATGAATAAAAGACCCCCCCCCCCCCCCCCCCCATTTTGTAATGTGTTCTATTTTGGGAGAAATAAACGCAGACTACAAGACAGACTCTCAGAACATAAATATGCCATAAGGACCAACCATGAAGATTATCCTACGGCACGTAATTTCAAAGAAAAACACAACAGTAACCCATCTAACTATTGCGATTGATCACATTCCAGAGTCTGAACATGTACATACAGGAAATAGGATCAAGCAACTCTTCCAACGGGACATTTTTAAGCTTAGAGCTACCCAGGGCCGCCTCAGGGGGTGTGCGAGCAGTGCGGTTGCACAGGGCCTCGCGAGAAGGGGGGCCTCGCAAAAAAAAAAAAAAAAAAAAAAAAAAAAATTATTAATTTTTTTATTATTTTTTTTTATTTTTATTTTTATTTTTTTTAATTTTTTTTGCGAGGCCCCCCTTCCCGCGAGGCCCTTTTTCATCACAGACCTAAAATCTAGTTTTGCGTATATGCTTATATATTTCACATTAGACACATTTGTAGAATGACTTGTTCCTGGGTCTGCACCTGGGTCACTATTGGAGCTCTGGTGCTCTGCAGCAGGCATTGGTTTCAATGAGGGGAGGGGTTACACTATTCTAAAGCGTCTGACTATTCCGCGCGTGCAGCATTGGAGTTTATCCCAGACAAGGTGAAGAGGACATCGTTCGGCAGATGGACTGAAGATAAAAGTTGTTGCATGTTAGACAGTTCAGTCAGGCTAGCCATCCCGGCTAAAGACAGGGACAGCTAGTTAGCTTTAGCTACGTTATAATATTGAGTGCTAACGTGTGGTTCAGTCGGGATAGCCATGATGCTGTCGGCTAGTAGCTAGCTTAGCTAACGGCTAACTAGCGTTAGCTAGCCTATCCAGAGGAGCGAGGCGAGGCAAGTGGATGTCTTTTCAAAAGAAGGAGAAGAGAACTTGTGAGCAGATAAATCTGTTAGGTAGCAATACGCCGAAAGGTGTCCAGTCTGCCGGAAAGTACTCGAAGAAGATGAAGAAGAAATTACACCGTGGGGCCAAGAAAGTCTCCTTCCACGTTGATACTGCGTTATGGTGAGTGACGTGAGTCAACCTATGATTATATACCCGCCGTGGACCTGACATCTCTCTTTCTCTCTCTCTCTGGAGCCAAACTGGTCGACTAGCTAATACTACTAGTAGCTAACGCTAACGGTGTGTGCCTGGTGGTGAGAGCACCTGGCTGTACAGCCAGGTGCCTGATTGAGTTAACTGTTAGCTGTTTAGCGTCAGCTGGGAACGTTCGTTTGATGCTATCAGTTAGCCTTGAGAATAGCAGGCCCTTTGACAGAAGATGTAGTCGGGCCTGCACCATGACAAGGCTCTGGCCATAGCTTTTTGTCCCGCCAGCGAGAGGCCTTTCGTCAACGTGGAGACCTGTGTTGCGGCCTTTCGCCCTGCGTACCTCGTGCAGGTAAATAAGATTAATGAAAATGTCATGACATTACCCCACTCTTCCTTCCTTCCCCTCCCGAATGTTTTGTTAATAACGATGTTTTTTTCCAGGCAAAACATATGCTACTTCACAACATTTGGAGATACGACATGTGCTGTGTGTGAATGGTCGTTTGTGTAGC
>NC_140168.1:39084868-39204868 GCF_963971535.1 Notolepis coatsorum | reverse complement strand
GTTCAAGACAGGGGAGGGAAGAATTGGATAATACGAAATTGGGAAGGGAGAAAAATAGAAAATGGGGAGAAAAAGTGGATAAAAAAAAAAAAAAAACATCTTAAAATTACCTTAATTAATATTTAGCAAACACTTGAATTCATTGTAATGCATCTCATCTGGCAACCAATGTCTATGCAAATTGTAGTGTGTGTTTCTCCTTTGTTTGGATTTGAAGCCTTGACGATTACATAATCGCTGTTGTTATTTTTCCTGTATGAATATTGATATTAAGGGGATGTACAGTATCTTCATAAACTGTGTTTGGCTTCTAACTTCTCCTGCACAATGTTTTAACTTGTATTCCATTTTTATTTATCCGCAAATAAACTTAACTATTTGATATAAATACAATTTAGAACACCTGCACATGTAGGGACACCGCTTTGGAATGGTCTCGCAGAGTAGGCTTTGCACTGTTGAGTTTGGACGCTGCACTAATGGAGATTTTGGCACAGATGCATATTCCCACAAAAGAGACTCCAATACAGGACCTCACACCATTAATAAGCACAATGGATTATTCATAGATAAGGGATTTTATAGGGTATTAATTCCCCAGGTTACTGCCTGTCTGGTGTTGCATTGCCACTGTTTACTGTGTAGCCTCAGCTAGAACTTGGGTCTTACCTTAGGCTGTGATCACATTGAACACCTTTTTTCTATTGTTTTCAATGGTTTTGTCACGACAGGCGTGCGTCTTTTCCAAACTACGCACCTTGCATTTTAGAAGCAATGCTTTTTGGGGCGCTCTCAGTTGAAAAATATTCAACTTTAGCCACAGAGTGTACCAACTTCAATGGCAACTTCTTGTCGATGGACCAATCAAATAAACCGAGGGGAAGGATTACAAATCGGAGGTATCTGAAGAGAAATCGACACCAAAACCAATCAATCGATATTAAATGGAGGAGAAGCTCATTTTAGCAGTTTCCGACAAACCTTGTTTGTACCGATTCCCGGTGAGTAACATACCATTAATATTATCAATGTTGAAAACTATCACTGCTGACGGTAGTAATGTATGTAACTTATTTAACATGAGGTAGCAATGGTAATCAGTGGTATCGCTCGTTGAGCCCTGTGTACTGGTACTTTAGATTCCCTATGTATACCACCGCGACTCACATTAGAGTGCAAGAAAAAGATGTCCAATCTGATGACAGCCTTATGTTGTGAGCTTCTACATTATGCCTCTGTGCTGCATAGGCGGAGTTTGAACTTGACGCCAGGGGGTGCGACTGCTTGGCGAACGACACCCGCACGCACGCCTTTATTTTATTATTTTAGCGTTTTTACAATGCCCTAACCCCTAATTTTTTATTTTATTTAGGTAGTACAGCAGCACACACACACACTCACACACACAGCACTACGGAGGATCATTTTTAACTGACTTACTCTTAATCATTGACAAAGTGACAAAGATAAAGAAGGAAATACTAAAATAAAAAGACCACAACAAGTATATTGCTGCTCCACTAGACCACTTTACTGTACCAAACATGACATACAAAAATAATAAAATACTGTGCAACACTCTGCCAAGCGCACAGCCGCGCACATGTATGCATACAGTAGGTTGTCAAAGGCTGTACAAACAAAAGTGTCTCACGAGTCACGACTCTCACCTAGTGGAGAAGCAGGCGCCTTTTTTTGCGTCCATCATAAATGTCCACAATCTTCTCCGGTTCCAGCTTTGCCGTTATATCATTCTCAATGTTCAGAATGGACAGAGAAGAAAACCTTTTATCACCCATTGTTGATCGCAGCCAATTTCGGATCCTTCTCATGGCAGAGAAACTTCTCTCTGTGGTAGCAGATCCAATGGGTAGAGTGAGTGCCAACTGTAGCAACTTGTACAGATTGGGGCGGCGTGGCTCAGGGGTAGAGCGGGGCGTCCAATGATCGAAGGGTTGGTGGTTCGAATCCCGCTCAAGCCCATGTCCATCCCATTGCCGTTGTGTCCTTGGGCAAGACACTTAACCTACTTGCCTCGTATGAATGTGTATGCATGTGAATGAATGTTGGTGGTGGTCGGAGGGGCCGTAGGCGTTGATTATTCGCCACGCTTCCGTGAGTCTGCCTCAGGGCAGCTCTGGCTGCAATTGTAGCTTACCACCACCGGTATGACTGTGTATGAACGGATAATGGACTCTGTGAAGCGCTCTGAGTCAGAGCAACAGTCAGTCAGAGAAGAGCGCTATATAAATCCAATCCATTATTATTATTATTATTATTTGGATAGCTGCCCTTTGTAACAGTCTTTTTAAGATGATCAAGTGAAACAACTGTGTCACAAGACGCCTTTACAAGATCCATCTCTGATCCAACCAGAATAGGGTTGATTTTCAGCGGCTGTGCATATTTTTCCAGGAGAGGTTCGATTCCTTTTTTGTCACATGTAAACACTGCTGCACATGCCTGTGCAAATGGTATTGCCTCTCCTGTGAATCGCCTGTCCAGTTCGCTGATGAGAGTATCCAGTACAGGTAGAAATAGGTGTTGGTGATGAAATCCAGGTGTGTGTGTGTGTCTCTCTGCTCCTCTGACACTGTCACAGTCACTACTGCACTGTCACGTTCAGTTTCATGCATTTCCCTTTGGCCCAAAGTAGACGTAACCAAATAACTGTCGAGGGCAGTGGGAGGTCTCGTGGCCCGAGGTGGGTTGGTACCTGCGTGTCTGTCTGACTGACTCACTTCCGTCGCAAGTCATTACGAAAATAATATAATGTGACATGATTACTACTATAAAATGAATGTATTGTAAAACAAAACATAATAGAATTCAGATTTGTTTCTCACAATTATTATAATTTTATTAAAATAAAAATAATCTTGATTTTTTTTTTTTTTTTTTTTTAAAGCAATTTCACCCCCGGCCACCAGGGGGTGCAATGCACCCCCTGCACCCCCATAAACTCCGCCCATGCTGTGCTGGTTGATGGAGTAGGGTCGAGCTGCAGACTCGGAGCCTCGAGGTCCAGATTGGTACTTCCGGCCTGCCACAGGACTAATGCGGAAGTATCTCGAAGTACGTCTGACGTAATAGTCCTGTGGCAGGACTATGCGGAAGTATCTCGAAGTACGTCTGACGTATCTCGAATTACGTCTGACGTTTCTCTACGTTAGCTAAGCGAACATTAAACGTTGTATTCATAAAATAATATAAAATCAGCAGCATGGGGAGGGCCGGGGGGAGGGGAGGTACAGGTAGTAGAAGACATAGAGGTACAGGTCACATAATTATAGTACAGTGGAGAAGTAAAAATGGAATAAAAAGGCAGTGTAAACAATATACAATATTATTAACTCTAATAATAGTACTGTTTCTCATTCCTGTACTGTTGTTTATACTCTGCTCCTGTGTTGTAACCCAACCCCCTCCAATGTACAGTAAATGACCAAGTATGGTTTTGTCAATATTCCAATGTACAGTTTTGCTTGTACAGTTGTACAGTGTCCCCCACCCCTCCTACCCGACCCCCCCCCAAGGCGAAAGTCTTTCTCTGGTCTGCATCCCCTTAACAATTGTGTGTATTGAGCTGTACTGTACTGTACCCATTCTGCAATCTGTTAATAAAATGTTCAATCAAGAATGGAGTGATTGACAGTGTCAAAGGCCTTTTGTAGGTCCAGCTGTTAATACAATTTTCAATCAATCAATCAATCAATCAATCAAGACCCTCGTCGCGGGCACTGCATTCCGTTCTCAGAATGGATTTGACTCGAGAGAGAGATCATCAGCAGGCTATTATATGATATTCAGACTCTAGATCTATTTGCAGAGCCAGATGAGATGAGGCAACCTGTGCGATTTGCACGTACTGTATAGCTACAGACAGTATGTGTGTATGCGCGCACTGCGGGAGGTGGCCAGAAGCGCGCAACTAGCCAACTACTATTATTACTACTATATTAATACAGTTTGATCCATCGCAAAGCGCTCCAGCACTTGAATACGGCCCGGGGATCCGCTCTATACAATGCAGACCCACGGCTCTCGTATTATAATGAGCCCGCGAGGCGTGTTATTATTAGAGTTAATAATATTGTATATTGTTTACACTGCCTTTTTATTCCATAGCCTATCAGTGAGCTGGATGCAATCCTACCTGGAGGGGAGAGAACAGATGGTAGAGGTAAACGGTACTCTATCCCCCCCCTCACAGTGAGCTGTGGTGTTCCACAAGGAAGCATACTAGGACCGCTACTCTTCCTAATTTATGCAAATGACATGTCGTCAGCCTGTGACTGCAACTTGTTCCTGTTTGCGGACGACTCAGCCCTGCTGGTCTCTGACAAGAACAAATTGCAGGTTGAAAAAACCCTCAGCACGGAACTAGGCAAAATCTGCATATGGCTCGCTGATAACAAACTATCATTACACATGGGCAAAACAGAGTCCATTCTCTTCGGTTCAAATAACAAACTCAGCAAGACCGACGGATTCTCAGTTACAGTGGGTGACAATATTGTCACAAGGAAAGACGAAATTACCTACCTGGGTTCCATCCTAGAGGCAAATCTTTCCTGTGACAAAATGGCATCCAATGTAATAAAAAAAGTCAACCAACGAACTAGATTCTTGTACCGGATCTCCTCTCTGGTAAACAAGAATACCCTGAAGACTCTGGCAGGAGCACTCATTCAAGGGTACTATGACTATGCGTGCACCTCATGGTACCAAAGCACCTCAAAGGCGCTTAAAACAAAATTACAAACATCACAAAACAAACTGGTCAGACTACTACTTGACCTGAACCCCAGAACCCACCTCACCCCTGCCCACTTTGCCAACCTAGGATGGCTTAGAGTAGACGACAGAGTACAGCAACTTGCAATG
Source organism: Notolepis coatsorum (assembly GCF_963971535.1). Lineage (NCBI taxonomy): Eukaryota > Metazoa > Chordata > Actinopteri > Aulopiformes > Paralepididae > Notolepis > Notolepis coatsorum. The sequence goes on along the minus strand of NC_140168.1, from coordinate 39,199,981 downwards.
GGCCTGGTCTACAAGATACACTATACGACCGGGGTGCCCATGTACATGTCAAAATACTTCCCAAAGGTCAGTGAATACCACAACCACTACACCAGAGGAAGCTCAACAAATCATGTTAAACCCAGATTCGGCTCAAACAAGGGACTAAACACGTTTCGCAATTATGCCACAACAATGTGGAACGCCCTACCCAAAGCTGTAAAGGAATGTGAATCCCTGCCCACATTCAAAACCGCTCTTAAAGAGCACCTACGGGAGGCTGCAATTCGAAACTGGCCACCGTAAATGCCCAAAACCCCCACCACCTCCTAATAGACAGTCTCCTCCCCACCGCATGTATATATTCCCTCCCCGCCGTATGTATATTTCCCTCCCACCCACCCACCCCCTCCTAATGCACAGTCCCCTCCCCATAATATGTATATACTCTGTCAGGATCTAGGGGTAACAGTACTGTATATTTGAATACCGCCTATGTCACAAATGTATCAGTACTAAATACCTATATGTCCCTATGCCATAAATGTCATGTATGTTGTGTATGTCATAAATGTCTATATGAATTGAAAATGGGGGACCCTGATGGAAACAAGACAAACGTCTTTCTCAGGTCTGCATCCCCTTAACAATTGTATGTATTGAGCCGTACTGTATTGTACCCATTCTGCAATCTGTTAAATAACGTTTTCATTCATTCATTCATTCACTGTACTATAATTATGTGACCTGTACCTCTATGTCTTCTACTACCTGTACCTCCCCTCCCCCCGGCCCTCCCCATGCTGCTGATTTTATATTATTTTATGAATACAACGTTTAATGTTCGCTTAGCTAACGTAGAGAAACGTCAGACGTAATTCGAGATACGTCAGACGTACTTCGAGATACTTCCGCATAGTCCTGCCACAGGACTATTACGTCAGACGTACTTCGAGATACTTCCGCATTAGTCCTGTGGCAGGCCGGAAGTACCAATCTGGACCTCGAGGCTCCGAGTCTGCAGCTGGACCCTATTGGGTTGATGGAATCACAAGCGGCAGATGCAGGGTGACATTTAAAAATGGCGGGGTTCCATCTGGGATAACAAACAAACAAACAAACAAAACATTTGGTTGCTGGCCTCCGTGGTGATTTACCCTGCCACGGACTGATTACTGCCAATGACTGACAAATACAATAGATGATGATGATGATGATGATGATGATGATGATGATGATGATGATGATGATGATGATGAATAGTTTATTGTTTACAGATCAATCAAAAACACACTTGTGTGGACTTAAAAAAATAAACAAAATGTACATATTGTTATGGAAAAGGTTAAAGGTCAAAAGATGAGCCGTTTGTATAAATCATTCTGAGTTGTTATTAAAAATAGAAAACATAGTTTATTTCATCTGTGGCCACAAATGAAAGTTCAGTTTACAATCAGAGACGTCATGTTCGCACATAAGAGTCTGACCAGCAAAGTGACCAAGAGGTCTGGACAGAACGTACATTAATACACACTTGCAAGACGTAACATTATACATTAGATATGATGATGAAAGTATAAACAAACTGGGTTCTCAGTAGGGAAGTAATAACACCAGCTTGCTTTGGCTGGCTGGGAACATAACCTTGGTACTTTCGGACCTTTTAAAGAGACACACACACATTATACTAGCTGGCGATATTGAACCAGTCAAGCTGTACAAAGATAAAATGATATCTCAGACAGATCTATAATGACATGATGATATTTTCTACGACAATATTCAAAGTAAGCTCACACACAAAATCCAAACTCAATGACCGAAAAAAGGAATAGGCAGAAGCACATGCTTATTTTTGCTTATCCTTAACAATTCTTAAAAACTAAATATACTTTAATATAAGAAAGAAAAACTTAAAATATGCTGCAAGATATAAAAGAAAAATAAAGATTTTAAGAAAAAAAATATGTTTGATGTTTTACTCAAAACTGTACTCCTGAATTATTTTATCATTTAGGGCCTTTTTAAAACTCCCCTGAGAAGTACACAACTTCAACCCACAATTTAACTCCCAACATTTAAATCTAGCTTTTACATTAGTTCTTACCTTTACATGTTTTAAGAATACACAATAGCAACATACTGTACAATAAGTTATTACAATATTCCAGAATAGAGATTCTTATATAGGAAGCGCTATTCAATTCAATTGATTACTAGATTGTAAATCAAAATAACCGTATTGCCAAAATATGTCAACTTTTATTTCTATTGTATAATTAGTATCACCAAATATACACAATTATCCCATTCCCTTATTCTGAAATAAACTCATGTAACGTTACAGCAAGTGTCAAATGTCCCACTTTCTCATTCTCATAGTGACGCCGTCGTGTCACGTGAGACAATAAAATGGACCGACCAATCAAAGGCCACGCTTCAGGACGCGCTCGAGGATGTTGACTGGAATATGTTTCAAGGAAGCGCCAGTGACGTCAGCGAGTTCGCCGACAGCGTTATCTGCTTCATCACAACACTGGCTGATAGTATTGTACCCACAAAGAAAGTGCGGGTGTTCCCAAACCAGAAACCGTGGGTGGACAGTACTATCAGAGCAGCTCTGAAATCCCGAACCACTGCCTACAACCTGGGCAGAGAGTCAGGAAACATGGAAGAGTACAAGGCTACAGTCTATACTCTGCGCAAGGCTGTAAAACTTGCAAAACGGACATATGCTGATAAACTGGAGACACAAATGGCACAAAACGACACAAGAGGCTTATGGCGGGGACTGAGGACAATAACTGACTACAAAGTCAGCGCCCCCTCAATGGGGAGCGACGACGCCTCTCTCACGGACAAACTCAACTATTTCTACGCTCGGTTTGGTGTAAACAGTGGCGCCGCTAGCTCAACGGCTAGTGACGTCACTGGCGCGCCGGCTGTTGTGGAGGGGGCACCGCGGGGGGGCGGGAACGCTCTCTCGTTGTCGGAACACAGTGTGAGAAGAGCATTTATGCAGGTGAACACCAGAAAAGCTGCTAGCCCAGATGGTTAACAGGACGCATACTTAAGTCCTGTGCCAACCAGCTAGCCCCTGTGTTCACCGCCATATTTAATCAATCCCTGGCGGAGTCAGTGGTCCCTGCCTTCTTCAAGATGTCTACCATCATCCCTGTACCAAATAAACCCTCCCCAACATGTCTCAATAACTACAGATCGGTGGCACTCACCTCTGTGGCCATGAAATGTTTCGAGAGGCTGGTCAAGGATCACATTTGTGCCTCCCTCCCCAGTGATATGGACCCCATGCAATTTGCATACAGGCCAAACAGGTCCACTGACGATACGGTCTCCCAAGTACTGCACAGCACCCTCTCTCACCTTGACCGCCAGAAGGGGGGCTATGTGAGACTGTTGTTCATTGACTACAGCTGTACAAATACCGATATGCTCTACTATGTTACTTGTTTATTGCACAATATTGTTTTATTGGATTCTATTATATGTTGTTACTACTGTATTGCACATCGTTGCGGGCAAGACCACCCGCATTTCATTGTATACTTATATGCCGTGACAAATAAAACTCTTGACTTGACTTGACTTGTTAGGGGAGTAGCTAGTGTCCCAGTTACCATGCCAACATTAAACTAGCTCTGCAGTTGAACACACTTGTAAACACACTTGTAGAACATTGTACACATACCTTCCATTGAGGATAATTGCATGCCAATTAAAGACCTCTGAACAGGTCCTGCATTATTATTATTATTCCCTGACTATAAGAAAATGATTGGGAACTAACAAAGGGGTGCTCTTACTAATACAAATTTCAATTGGAAATGGGAATGATATATCTCACCCACCCACCTGGAGGAACATTATGTCTGCCTTTCGTTTTTTAATAAGATGTGCCAATACCCTTCCTCTCCTCACTTCCCTCGATGATTCCCTTGGTATTCCATGTATAGCATTAATCTCTCCCCTCTTTCTTCTGTATTAATCATACCTTCCTAGTTCCAGAGAGTTCCCCCTGGTGAGACACACAATTCTCTCTTTTTGGGTGAAGTAATGCAGCCAGACGATTATAGTTCTTGATTGGGCTCCTTTTTTTTTATAAAAAAGTATCAGCCCCCGAATCTCTGGGATAAGTTTTTCCATGAATTTAGTGGGGCAATATCCCTCTGCTCCTTCTGGGATGCCGACAAACCTCAAGTTTTTCCACCTGCTCTGGCATTCAAGTTTAACCACATGCATTGGGCAAAAATGGGGCTAGTTTTGCATAACACGCCCAACGATTGCATACCCAAAGTAATTTGCGATTTATTCTACTTTATACTTACAGCACATGCATGAGTCTGGTCTCTTTTGAACAATTGCTCAATGAACAATGATTGCTCAATGAACAATGATTGAACAATGAACAATAACAGGCCAACAACACACCCACAGCACACACACACTCACTTTAAATAAACAACACACTGTAGCACCCACTTTATCACACTTTACACTTTTACACTTTACACTTTATATTTATATTATTGGTAAGGGAATTGCACATCTCTCATTCCTTATTCCTTATTGCACCTCACCACCACAACGGTGGCACCACAAGCTAAGCATACCTCACCACTTTTTTTTACCAGATGTACATACTGTATATAGAGGTATACTGAACAATTGTTGTTTACACTTGTGTTTACTTGACTTCTTGACTTTCTATTTTTTACTTATTATACTTATTTATACTATCTTATTATTATCTAGCACACTCTCAGGAGCGAAACATAAATAAACATTTCATGCAAAGTATTCTGTATTTCTGTATGACAAATAATAAAGAAACTTGAACTTGAACTTTTGAAAGGAAACATTCTGAAGAATCACTCCAGAAGAAGAAGTTACAGAGGTTTGAACACCAGTGGCGTCGCATGGGTAAAATAACAGAGGATGCCAAAAGAAAGTGTATTACATTTTTATTTATTAAATTGTTTTATTAATATTTTTTTATTATTATTATATATTTTTTTATATTTAAGCCAAGCAGTCACCATGTACAGTATGGCTTGGCTGCCAGTCAAACCAAGCAGTCACCATGTACAGTATGGCTCTGCGGCCAGTCAAACCAAGCAGTCAACATGTACAGTATGGCTCGGCGGCCAGTCAAACCGAGCAATCACCTAGCCCCTTTTTTGACTGCGATGCACTGTAATCATAACAACTACTACCCTTTTTTTGTATTCCTGTAGTTTTGACCTAACCGGATTTATCATGACATGAGCGTTACTACTATGAACAAAACAAAGCCAAGAGAACAGTGTTGACTCTTCAAATAAAGTGACTAATTTATTTTTCCAAATAAATATAATTTGAGTCAATCACAAAATGCACTATGTCATTAACAATGTGTTTCCCTGAACAACGAGTGAACTAAAAACCAACAGGTATTGTGCTTTGTCAGCAGATAAAACATTTGACGCTATAGGAGAGGAGACTGTTGTGGTCTTGGTCCATGAAACAACTATTACTTGGCATTTATAGGACAGCATGCCTCAAAAATAATTAAATAAACCAAACAAACATCACAGGTCCATATGTCCGTGGTGAAACTTATGTGCTGTGATTGCTGGCTGCTTTGTCACTATGAATTGAAAATGGGGGACCCTGATGTAAACAATGAATGAATGAATGAAAACTTTATTTAACAGATTGCAGAATGGGTACAATACAGTATGGCTCAATACACACAATTTTATAAGGGGATGCAGACCAGAGAAAGACGTTTGTCTTGTTTACATCAGGGTCCCATATTTTCAATTCATAGTGACATTTATGACATACAAGACATACATGACATCATGACATTTATGGCATAGGGACATACACAACATACATGACATTTATGGCATAGGGACATACATGACATACAGGTATTTAGTACTGTTACATTTGTGACATATACGATATTCAAATATACAGTACTGTTACCCATATATCCTAACAGAGTATATACATATGATGGGGAGGGGACTGTACAATAGGAGGGGGTGGGCGGGTGGAAGAGAAATATACATACGGCGGGGAGAGAATACATGCAGTGGGGAGGAGACTGTCTATATTAGACAAACGTCTAGACAAACAAGACAAGACAAACGTCTTTCTCTTGTCTGCATCCCCTTAACAATTGTGTGTATTGAGCCGTACTGTATTGTACCCATTCTGCAATCTGTTAAATAAAGTTTTCATTCATTCATTCATTCATTCATTCATTCATTCATTCATTCATTCATTCACGTGTCTGGTGCGCCCAGCCATCACAGCGCTCCTACTGTAAAATGCGGAAGCAGCCATTTTAGCGAAGGCTAGCTCAGCCTCAGTTTTACTCGTTTCTAAAAATTATTTAAAATGTTTATTAGCAACGCCGAGCTTTCAAACCCTGCCGCATGCGTGTGTGAAACTCTAATGGGACGCTGGGTACCTTTGACATTTATATCTGATATATTTTGTACCCACTGCTAGCTTTTAAGCAGTACTTGGTGGTGCAAATTAACCTGGCTACTATGGAGGAATAAGTGACTGCGTATTCGAGCCCCTGGCTTGCAGTCGTTAGTTAGCATCCAAGCTAGCCTGATAACGTTAGTAGTTAGCATCCAAGCTAGCCTGATAACGTTAGTAGTTAGCTTTTAAGCTAGCCTGATAACGTTAGTAGTTAGCATCCAAGCTAGCCTGATAACGTTAGTTAGAAACTGCTTAGGCTGCTTACCTGGCCAATAATGTGGTCCTCCTCCTGGACAGATAGATTTGTTAAATCATAATATCCACAGTGGTGTGCTGTGCTGGCTGCTGGTCCTCAGTAAAGGTAGAGAAATAAGTTGCTAATAAAGTGCTATTCATTGCATATGCCAAAGTGGACCGCGAGGCTAAAAGTTCCCAGCTTCATCTCGTGAGATACCACGAGGCCAAGACGTTTGGTCACATGATGGTCAGACGCGAAGCGTCCTCGCACACAGAGGCTACGGGAAAAAACCACGCTACCTAGTTCTAACCAAGCTGGGAGTGTGATTTTTTCCGTAGCCTATGTTTGCGATGAATAAACCAAAAAAATTACGGCCTAGCGTCCTGACACTGTCAATACTTTAGGCAACCAACTTGCGTTCAGCGTTTCTCTGATTGGCCACGACGCCCATGTGACCTATTCTATTGCCATGCTCTGCTACAAACTCTAACCTTAACCAACTCCGAAAGAATGCCTAAACTTAACCCTAACCTTAACCAACTCCGAAAGAATGCCTAAACTTAACCCTAACCTTAATCAACTCCGAAAGAATGCCTAAACTTAACCCTAACCTTAACCAACTCCGAAAGAATGCCTAAACTTAACCTGCGAAAGAAATATTGCCATGCTCTAAGACAAACTCTAACCTTAACCAACTCCGAAAGAATGCCTAAACTTAACCGGCGAAAGAAAGACGTTTATATAGAGAGGCGATAAATTAATTAAACGTAAAAAAACCCAAAACCCAAAAAAAATATAATAATAATAATTGAAGTGATTCGAACTTGTCACCAACTGGACCGCAGGCTCCACAGCAAGGCGGCGAACGAGTTGAGCTAACCATCAATGTCAAAACAGGGGGGATTGCGTGCGGCAACCTGCGCGCCGCTGCCGCTGCCGCCTGCCGCTGCGCTCTGCCGCTCTGCTCTGGCGCTGCCATGTCGCCGCGGGGGCGTGGCTAGGCGCAAGTTGGTTGCCTGAAGTAATGAAGCGTCCTGACCTCCTTCCCAGCTTTACCTCATGAGCCTCCAGGCTGGCAGAAGACTGCAGACTGAGTCAGTGAGTATGGGCCACAGACAGTGACAGTGTTAGGGAGAAAATTATTATAACACAGAGATGAAAATTAATGATTTTTTTATTATTGTAAACTATAAAAAAATGTAAAGATTTAAAAAAAATCATTTTTATTTTAATTTTTAAAAATTTTCACTGTTCATATTTTTGGGGAAGCTTGGCTTCCCTCTGCTTCCATGAATATTCACCACTGTTGAACACACAGAAGTAAAGGTTTTGTGTACTCACATTCTTGTTGCCAGATGCCTGTTTTTAAGTTCCAGCTGAATGAATGAATGAAAACTTTATTTAACAGATTGCAGAATGGGTACAATACAGTACGGCTCAATACATACAATTGTTAAGGGGATGCAGACCTGAGAAAGACGTTTGTCTTGTTTCCATCAGGGTCCCCCATTTTCAATTCATATAGACATTTATGACATACACAACATACATGACATTTATGGCATAGGGACATATAGGTATTTAGTACTGATACATTTGTGACATAACGGTATTCAAATATACAGTACTGTTACCCCTAGATCCTGACAGAGTATATACATATGATGGGGAGGGGACTGTACATTAGGAGGGGGTGGGAGGGAAATATACATACGGCGGGGAGGGAATATATACATGCGGTGGTGAGGAGAATGTCTATTAGGAGGTGGTGGGGGTTTTGGGCATTTACGGTGGCCAGTTTCTAATTGCAGCCTCCCGTAGGTGCTCTTTAAGAGCGGTTTTGAATGTGGGCAGGGATTCACATTCCTTTACAGCTTTGGGTAGGGCGTTCCACATTGTTGTGGCATAATTGCGAAACGTGTTTAGTCCCTTGTTTGAGCCGAATCTGGGTTTAACATGATTTGTTGAGCTTCCTCTGGTGTAGTGGTTGTGGTATTCACTGACCTTTGGGAAGTATTTTGACATGTACATGGGCACCCCGGTCGTATATTGTATCTTGTAGACCAGGCCCATTGCAAGTTGCTGTACTCTGTCGTCTACTCTAAGCCATCCTAGGTTGGCAAAGTGGGCAGGGGTGAGGTGGGTTCTGGGGTTCAGGTCAAGTAGTAGTCTGACCAGTTTGTTTTGTGATGTTTGTAATTTTGTTTTAAGCGCCTTTGAGGTGCTTTGGTACCATGAGGTGCACGCATAGTCATAGTACCCTTGAATGAGTGCTCCTGCCAGAGTCTTCAGGGTATTCTTGTTTACCAGAGAGGAGATCCGGTACAAGAATCTAGTTCGTTGGTTGACTTTTTTTATTACATTGGATGCCATTTTGTCACAGGAAAGATTTGCCTCTAGGATGGAACCCAGGTAGGTAATTTCGTCTTTCCTTGTGACAATATTGTCACCCACTGTAACTGAGAATCCGTCGGTCTTGCTGAGTTTGTTATTTGAACCGAAGAGAATGGACTCTGTTTTGCCCATGTGTAATGATAGTTTGTTATCAGCGAGCCATATGCAGATTTTGCCTAGTTCCGTGCTGAGGGTTTTTTCAACCTGCAATTTGTTCTTGTCAGAGACCAGCTGGGCTGAGTCGTCCGCAAACAGGAACAAGTTGCAGTCACAGGCTGACGACATGTCATTTGCATAAATTAGGAAGAGTAGCGGTCCTAGTATGCTTCCTTGTGGAACACCACTGCTCACTGTGAGGGGGGGGGGGATAGAGTACCGTTTACCTCTACCATCTGTTCTCTCCCCTCCAGGTAGGATTGCATCCAGCTCACTGATAAGCTATCAAAACCAATTGCTTTTAGCTTGTCCATTAGAATGGACTGAGAGGTAGGAGCTGGAAAACATAACGGTTCCATATCCTGACGTCTTATCTAGTACAGGTCAGTGGAGGCTGCTGACCAAATTTTTAGGTGAAGCACAAATTATTATATTATATTATATATTAAATAATATTTTTAAAACATCCCCCACTGTGTGTCAGTGGTCAGTGGACACAGATGAAAACATATTAACATTAGGTGACAGCGGACCTGACCAGATGAAAACATATTAGGTGACAGCGCACCTGACCAGATGAAATCATATTAGGTGACAGCGCACCTGATCAGATCAAAACATTTTAGGTGACAGCGCACCTGACCAGATCAAAACATATTAGGTGAAGGTGACAAGGAAGCCACAGACTCATACCCCCCCGACACTCAACTAACCGCCTCGGACAGTCCTTCATACCAGTGGCCATCAGGCTCCACAACAGTGGGCAGCGACTGCTGCCAGACATCGACCTAGAACTAATAGGAACCCAAGTAGGACAATACCACTACCTTATGCATACTGCACCTTATGTGGATACTGTGATACTGTGAATAATGAATAATGTATATTTCAGTTAGTTAGATAGTAAATTATATTGACCTATTTGTTTACACTGCTTGTGTTGTTTTCACTACCTGTACCCCCCCCCTTCCCCCATGCTGCTATGATGCCTGAATTTCCCCAAGGGGATCAATAAAGGAATATCTTATCTTATCTTAAAAGGAAAGATGAAATTACCTACCTGGGTTCCATCCTATAGAGGCAAATCTTTCCTGTGACAAAATGGGATCCAATGTAATAAAACTAAGTCAACCAACAAACTAGATTCCTGTACCGGATCTCCTCTCTGGTAAACAAGAATACCTTGAAGACTCTAACAGGAGCACTCATTCAAGGGTACTACGACTATGCTTGCACCTCATGGTACCAAAGCACCTCAAAGGCACTAAAAACAAGATTACAAACATCACAAAACAAACTGGTCAGACTACTGCTTGACCTTACTCCTAAAACCCACCTCACCCCTGTCCACTTTGACAACCTAGGATGGCTTAGAGTAGACGACAGAGTACAGCAACTTGCAATGGGCCTGGTCTACAAGATACACTACACCACTAAGATACCCATGTGCATGTCGAAATACTTCCCAAAGGTCAGTGAATACCACGACCACAACACCAGAGGGAGTTCCACAAATCATGTTCAACCCAGATAAAATAATAATAAAAAAAAAAAAAAAAAAAAAAAAACGTTTTTTTTTAATAAAAGAAAATAGTCATAACTTAGAAATTAGATTGCATAGGTCTATGAATCGATATCGCGATTCTGTTTCAATTAATTGCCCAGCCCTACAGTGTGTACAGTAAGTTAGCTTGGTGATTATCATTGTGATGTAGGCTAAGCTGCCTAGCTACTGTTAGCATACAAGCACTGTAGCCTACTTACTTTTTCATCCACAACGTTTTTTCTGATCCAGATGCATAAATCCACTTCTTCATGTTGCTCAGTTGCTGGTTTATACTTCGGTCCTAATGTTGGCGCAAAGTTTAATTTAGCCTGACTTGTTATAGCTGTACAGCTTACTAACTACTAAACAACAACTTTCTCATAGTCTCAACTTTCACATAGTCAAAATGGGTCCAGCTGCATGTGAGGAGGATAGGTTTAGCTCGGGCCAATCTCAAGTTTCTCAAGTTTCTTTATTAGTTGTCATACAGAAGTACAGAATACTTTTATACAAAATGCTTCTTTATGTTACATTTTGTATAAAAGTATTCTGTACTTCTGTATGACAACTAATAAAGAAACTTGAGAAACTTGAGATTGGCCCGAGCTAAACCTATCCTCCTCACATGCAGCTGGACCCATTTTGACTTTGCAATGCAGAAATCTCTGATTGGATTTGCAAGGCTGCCAATCATATTCAACCTCCGTGTATTGGATGTCAAGGGCTGTCAATCAATCAATCCTCCATTCAATGGCAAGAGTTTAACTGCACAGACCGTTCTTAGATGAAGTTAATAGCCTATTTTGATTCGCTGTTATTTATTATTTATTTAACAATGGGTCACACCTGTGAAGTTTTCTTCACGAATAATTACTGCAGGCAATACTGCAGTGCAGGCCTGCTCAGAGCTGTCAATTTTGGCCATTTTTGAAAAAAAGAAAAATTCACTGGCATTTTTTTACAGAGGAAAACATTTATAATAAAAAAATAATAATAATAATTAAAAAAAAATATATATATAGTTTTTTTTTTTTTTTTTTTTTTATGTATATAGGTATATGTAAATTAATAATAATTATGAATTATGAGTGAATTTGTGTTTCACGTGTTGTCATAGAGAAACCTCCACTGGTACAGGTCCAAAGTTGATAACGATCCCAGGGAAAATCGCTTCAATTCCTTTGTCCAAACGTTGAGTTTTAAACTATTTCACCTCCAAATTAATGATCTGTTTGTTATAATGTGCCGTATAAATGAAAAACAAACAAACTGCCAGTTGACTATCGGCAGATTTTGGCCAATCACAGTCGACTATACAAATCCTCAGTCTGGGACAGGCCTACAGTTATCAGTTATGTCACATGAATGTATACATGTAAATGAGATATATCACTATATATACTAAATAAAAAACTAAAAATGTATTTGATCTAACAAAACTTTTAAAACACACACAGAACAACAATGAACTACATTCTTGGCTTCAGAAATGTGTTCTCCTAAATCTTGGGAATCAGGGACAATTTTATCCAACAAACATACACAATTTATCAAATCTTTTCAAGATCATGTGTTTTGTGTCCATAGATTTAGGTTTTCCATAGTTGCTATAGTTTTGCCAAAATCGAGATCAGAGACAACAGCTGCTGTATTCAACATGCATACTGTATATGGATAAATGATCACAGAAGATGTTTATGTTTTTTTTTTTGTGGCTTTCTGGTAAGCTAGAAAGGTACGATTGCTAACAGATAGCATGCAGCACCACAGAGCTGTTCTAAAAGTGTCACAGTCTCTGCCTGGCTACACACCCTCCTCTCTCTCTCTCTCTCTCTCTCTCTCTCTCTCTCTCTCTCTCTCTCTCTCTCTCTCTCTCTCTCTCTCTCTCTCTCTCTCTCTCTCTCTCTCTCTCGTCTCTCTCTCTCTCTCTGTGCGCATGCGTGTGTTTGGAGCGGAGTGGGGAGGATTGGTGAGAGACTGCGTGTGCGCGAGTTTCTGATCTTTTTTCTATCTGTGTTTTGTTTTAATGTTATGAATTAGAGTGTTGCTTATTTATTGATAGGTTGCTATTTTTAGTGTTATTGTGTTAACACGGAGGTTGGTTCATCTCTGTTCGCGTGTCGCTGTCGCCTGTCGGCCAGCGCTAGCTGGTTGGAATAGGCAGCTGAAATGGAGGTTCCTACTGTCAGCAGAAAACATGGCTTTAAACTCGCAGTTGGAGCTGATGTGTCAGTGGAAGATTGCAGTTTAGCTGTGGGAAAAGTTGTGGGCTACGACAATATTGTATCTGCCGCTCGGATGAACGGCGCAATGGTTATGTTTGTGGACACTTTTGTGACGATGACTTCTCTGTCTACGCCGTATACAAGAGTTACCATCTCGAACATACCACCGCTAATTAGTGATGATTTATTAGTGAAGGAATTATCGCGGTATGGTAAAGTAGTCGCACCCATTAGAAAAATGTCATCCGGCTGTAAGTCCCCATTACTGGCGCACGTTGTGTCACACAGACGCCAGGCTCTAATGATCATGAAGAAACATGATGAGGAGATTGATCTGGTGTTCAAATTGAACGTTGATGGGTTTGAATATGTAGTATATGTGAGCTCTGGGGTGTCAACCTGTGTGGCTGTAAGCAGCACGGCCACTTCTATCGGGACTGTCCTAATAAAGTTCCCACTGCAGGAGCGCAGGGGGGGGGGGGGGGGGAGCAGGTGCGGACGAACCGAGGAGTTTTTCTGATGCAGTGGCGAGGAAGGCTAATGCTAATAAGAAAACGAATGACAGTGAAAAAACAACAGGAGATCAGACTGGTGTACGCAGAGAGGAAGGCACTGTAACTGAGAGTCAAACTCATGGTGCATCAAATGTCAACCAGGAGCTAAATAAGAGCAAGGAGAGTGGTCAAACAGGAGATCAAACTGGTTTAAATGAAGAAGAAGGGAATGTAAATGAAGGACAAATAATGAGTGCAGGAAAAGTCAATCAACAGGAGACAAGTCAAAACAAGGAGAGTAGAAAAACGGTAGATAGTGATGGTGAATTGATGGATGAGTCTTTCAAAGTCCCTGGTGCTGTTAAAAGAAAGGGAAAAGAAAATACTCAAATAGACTGTTCTCAGGCCAAGAAAGCAGTAAGCATGGTCAAGGGAAGGAAGCCGGAGGAAGAAGTCAGAGTCTGAGTCATCTGGTTCTAGTATGGAAGACGAGGAAGAGGAAGACGATGGGGGAAGCGACTGGCAGACTGGCAGTCAGAGTCAGAGCTGGTCTGAAAAAAGTGAAAGGAAGGAGAAAAAAATGAAACATGATGTTAAAAAAGTTTGACATTTCTTGCGAGTAACAAAAAACAAGAAGTGTGAAATTAAAGATTATTTCTCAGATAAAGAGGCTCTTTGTTCCTCTGTCAACTCACAGTTGAGAAGAAGAGAGAAGGGAGGTTATACTGCAAAGGAGGGGTTCAGACTGAAGAAAATAATGCAGAATATCAAAAAAGGGAATGTTCAATGATGGTGAAACAAAGCTCTGTTTGTGTTTTTTCTTGTTTTGTTTTAATACAAGGTTTGAAATTGGATGTTTTTTTGTTTTTATTGGAATGTAAATGTATATGTTTATGTGACCTGACTCCATTTGATCAAGGATTTTTTTGCTGCACTAACCAAAATGTAAATGGGAACATTTTTAACCCTTGTGGTCCCAAGGGAAAACTATTTTGTGCAAGATGTCTGGCAAAGCACAGGATCCGTATGTCTGCTAGTCCAGGACTAGAGGGACGGGTCTTAAAGGGAAAAGGTGTTCCCCTCCAACTGTGGGAGCGAGCGCCATTACAGACTTATGAAGCCTGCAAGTCTAACTCAAAGCCACAAGGGATGGGGAAAGGTTACAGTCCTAATGTTTCCCGCTTGTATCACAAAGACGAGACGGAGGGAGAGACCTCCGAGAACAGTTCTTGTCAGATGGCGTTGAAGCGGAAAACACTTTCTGCCCCTAAGAGACCCCTGACCTACGACCCCAAGAGGCCTCTGACCTCTAAGCAGCACTCTGAGAAGTGTCCCTTAGCCCTGTACCCACAGCTAAGGGAGAAGAACTGTGCCTGTGAGGCCCGGCACCACCATGCTGCATGGAAGGGGCCCCGCTGGCTCCCCCATGGCAGTGGTCTCAGGGACCAGGATGCGGAGAGCATCAACATGTCTTCTCTTCAGGACAAATGGAAGAACATGGACTCGCGATACCTAGCACACAGATGGCAAACTGAAAAGCCATGGAAAGGAGTGTTTTCTGCCTCTGACCTGGAAGGCAGCAAGAATGACTGTCCTTTTGGTCAGGAACCAGAGTCTGTTATCCACTGTTTTTTGGAGCTTTGGTGCTTCAATGAAGCTTTTTGTTTTTGGTTTTGTTTGTTTGTTTGTTTGGTTGTTGATGTGCTTTTTGTCAGGAACCAGTCTGTTTTTCCACCGTTTCTTGGAGCGTTGGTGCTTCAATTGATTGTTGATGAGCAGCTCCGTTTTAACCCTTTATTTTTGTGAGGATTTAAATAGCGTCTATGTGTGAATATGATAATTGAAAAATGAAAAGATGTCCTTTTATTTATTGAAATAAAGGTTCTTAAAAATCTCTCTTTCTCTCTCTCTCTCTCTCTCTCTCTCTCTCTCTCTCTCTCTCTCTCTCTCTCTCTCTCTACTCTCTCTCTCTCTCTCTAGTCAGGTATGGAGTTCAGGTGTGCTGCTGCCAGCGGAGCAGCTGATTGACGTCTGTGGGCCAATTACATCAGTGATATAACCCTGACTCAGATGTCATGATGCTGCCAGATCGTAACTTTGTGTTTCCCAGTTAGTCGTGTTATTCTGCTCTCGTATATTTATCTAGTAGTCTGTTGTTCTCTGACCGTGCCTAACATTTTGTTGTCCTCCTTTCCCCGCAGTCCTACCTGGCTCTTAACCCTGATCTCTGGGTTAAACGTGTTCTGACCTCCGCCTGCCTGACAACTCTCCTTGCCCTTATGAGGACCTGTACCCGTTTTTGACCAATGCCTGGTTGACTACCCTGTAACCCGTGTATCGACCCCTGCCTTTCTGACTATCCTGTCCCGCGCACGCCCCTGGGCCCTCATTTATCAATAATGCGTAGAAAGTGTTCTATTTTCGTTCCTAAGCACGGAATTTAGAATGTCTCTACGCACAGAAAAATCGGGATTTATCAACCGTGCGTGCACAGGTCCGTGTTTATAAATACCAATGTTCTGCTCATGCATGATTGTAAGCATTTGCATACTGAACCGACCCTAATTAACCATATATCGTAATGAAACACCCCCATGGAATGTAGAATAATGGACTAAGCGGACTTGAAATTTCACTGAGAGAGAGTCCTCCTTGATCAATCTCGCTCTCAGTGAAGTTTCATCGGAGGTCATCTATTCTAACCAACAAATTGAAGCTAGAAAGCATTTCGTTGTGACCAATCTTATTTGGAAACATGACACAAAATAATAGTACAGTATTTAGCTTTTTATTTTAAACAATATTTAATCGCGTTTAGGTGGGTGTTCTGCGTCTGCCCCCCCTGTGCCAAACAAGCAGGCCAACTGTGCTCTAAAAGGCTCTTGTTCGCGCGTGAGCCTGTTATAATTGCACTCCTGTTGGGTCGGTCATGAGAGTCATTAACTATGGCTTCAGTGGATAACCCCGATCACCTGCATTTAAGCGATATTTTAATTACAGATACCCCAGTAATAACATTACAATTTAATTCAATACAATGCATGCCTTCCTCCCGGTCACCAGCAATGACATGTATCAGCCAAATGTGGAATCCCTTTCTATTCACATAACTGAATTTGTGATGGAGCTTTGACAGCTACATGGGTGGTACAGTAACAGTCTATTGCTCGATCCATCTCCAATATCAAGATGGACCGTGCCGGTGGCCAAAAACCCGAGGGTGGAGAGGACTTGAATGTGCATGGGGATGGAATTTGTGCGTGTTGTTCCACGCTCCAATTTGGGTCCCAAATTGCGGTACAAATCAAGGAGAATGTCCTCGGGTAGCGGACTCCACTTGTATATTCTCTCGGCAAAGAGACTGCCCTATCTCTGACTGCCCTATCTCTGAAAACAGCTCCCTGCGGAGGCAAGTCAGCGCCCCCCATGAGAAGTATTCCGATAACGCTATAGATAAACCATGGTGCATTCATTCGGAAATACCTATTCCAAATGCTATTTATAGGGTTTGACAATAATTACACTAATGTCGCTATATTTACAATTAACTATAATGAATTATGGGTCATACAGAACACGTCAGTGTTGAAACTAATGCATGAAAGTTAATTTCCGTGTTGCAGTCTTCATATTCTACTGCTTGGTGACATGTAGGCACGGTCTGAGCTGTGCGTAGATATACGCACAATCTCAAGCACACATTAATTTGGATAAATCCCACACTTTGCTTAAAGATTATCGTACGCACGGTTTACGCACATATCGGTGCATACTCACCATTGATAAATGAGGGCCCTGGACTGAATGAGAATCTCCCCGGTGTAAATCGACCCCTGCCTGGAGACCTGTCTTTTATTAAAAAATAAATTATATTTTTCCCCCTTCTTTTTCCTCCGTTTTTCTCCTATCCCAATGTTAGTCGTTATGCCAATTCCCAATCCCCTTCCTGGTCGCTGCGCACTCTACCCCCTACAGTCGGTCTGGGAGAGTGGAGGCTATCACATGCTTCCTCCGACACATGTGTAGCCAATCAACCGCTTCTTTTCACCTGGCAGCGCGGACTCTCACTGAGAGGGTGTAACGTGTGGAAGGATCACACTACACCCCTTATATCCTTTCCTCGCTGAGCAGGCGCCCCGACCGAACTGTAGGAGTCGCTGTTTTACAACGACCAAGACCCACCCACCGGCTTTCCCACCCTCTAACACTGCCAATTGTGTTAGTACGACGGCCGGCCAAGCCGGAAGCAACGGCGAGAGCTGGGCTCGATACCAGTATATCCTGCGTTGGTGGCGAGCGCCTTGCCCACTGCGCCACCCAGCCGCCCGGAGATCTGTCTTTTTAAATATACACATACCAGGTTTTAAAAAGACCTGTCTGCCGTTTCTCATTGTCTGCATATTGGGTTCAATATGTCTAGTCGTGATAAAAAGTAGTAACATGAGTCAGCCTGACCCGCAAACTCACAATGGTGTTGTGTCAAACACAATGAGATACTATATGAGCAGGGGATGTAAATACAACTTTGAATGGCGGTGAGCAAACAGAACACCACCGGTATTTTAGGGACAAATATACCTGAGATTTGAGACCAATTTAAGTCTAAATATCCTATGAAAAGATGATACATACAATAGACACACACACACGCACGCACACACACACACATGCACGCACGCACGGACGCACGCACGCCGCAACAACTAAGATATTCATTGTGCAAGCAAGTTCACTCACAAATCCAACTGGGAACACTGTGACAAATGTTTCGAGGAGGATTTGCAGAAGATGTCAAACTTTCTTTTTATGCTATTCATCCCTGTATAGGCATAAACAGCATAAATAAGTTTGACATCTCTGCAAATCCTCCCCGAAACATTTGTCACAGTGTTCCCGATGCAGAAAACATTAGATATTCTGACAGCTAAACTAGCATGCAGCCACTGGAGATTCGGAGGCACACTTGGTGTTACAATGACAACTTTGTCTAGCCAGTGTGAACTTTGTGCCCTTTGAACATAATTTAGTTTCCCAGTGGAAGATTGCTAGTGGAGCTGACAGTGCCACAGGGTTTTCCACTGTGTGTGGCCCTAAGATTTGATTTCGATATTTTCTTTTGGATGCCCTCATCCATGATACTGATTATTATTCTGCAAGAAAACTCTGTATCACTGGGATGATACATATTTCATGTTGCTATGGGTGAGTCCATTCAATAATGTGCTCAGGGTTTTCCAGTGATAATACATTTTTATTTCTAGGTACAAGATACGTTGTCTGCCTCTCTTTTTCCCTGGGTCCATCTGTCTTTGTCCTCTGTCTTTCTCTCAAGTCTGTCCTTGACTCTCTCTCCCTATCCCTATCTCCCGTTATATATAGAATGAAGGGGGGGGTATGAAGGATGAAAGGTTAATGTGGGTCTAAATGCTTACGGCTTGTGTCCCATCAGTATGGCTGACCCGGTGGGTGGTTTTATGACACCTACTAGATCACTCTCATCCAAAGAGCGTATAAGTGGAGGGATGCTGACATGAGCAAAGGTGAAGACCTCCACGCACATCCGCATTTTCGCCCCTGCATTTCGGAGGTGAAGCATGGATGGGTCAGTCTGATCAAAGATCTCTGTTATATGACATCTGATACACCTAAATCAGGTTGGGAGGAGCCCTGCAGAGCCAACCCTTACACTGTTTCATGTTGGATAAAAGGTCGGATGAAAGTATGGGGAACTTAAATTGTGGTATGAACCAGTGGGATATTTGATTATAATGAGACCATCGCAATGTGTGACACATACCTGGCGTGAATCTAATGGATTTTACGCCACTACCCGCAATCAAGGCTGTCCAGCACAAACGGCTTTCTGAGGATGGCATGCAATATCGTCAAGGACACCTCTCATCCCATCCACAGACTGTTTGCCCTCCTTCCCTCTGGGAGGCGCTACAGGCATCTCAGTTCCAGGACCAGCAGGCACAGGAAAAGCTCCCCCCCCCCCACTTGTCTACTCTCTATACTGCCTTACACTGTACACCTTCATTATACTACCTATATCAAACCTATAGATTATTCATATACCACTGTATAATAACACTGTACACACTGTATACACATGTATTCACTGTATATCTGATATATATATATATACCTACTCATATTATTTAAACCACTGGCTAGAGTGGTTTATTATCAAAGTGTATTCATAATTGTACCAATGTATACATATTGCTGTACACACATTAGCTTAACATATTTACTTACTCCACATGTTATACTGTATACTACAATGCACTTTACTACAATGCACTCACTGGTTAATGAGTAATCTTTAGATAATAGTATGTTTGCTACATTATAGATACAGTGGCAGCCTTGATACCAATATTGTTTAAAACGTATATAATATTGAACATTAAATTCCAGTCAGTATTGTCCAGTGGAACATATGAGTTCAGGTTCTGCTAGATTGTATGAGCACATTTTATTATAGTTCCATATACACGCAATTTAATAAAGTTAAAGTTATTGACAGATTATTGACCTTATCAAGTTACATTAAGGTGCATTCTTTAAAATCAAAGGCCTAATTATGAGGGAGCATTTGCTCATCCATAGGTGGCGCTACTAAGGGACAAAGGAAGAAAATAAATATTTGTGCCGCAACTAGTGATTAATAATTTTGCTCTTTATTTTGTTTATTAGGCCTAAATCTATCTTCAGGCCATGCATATGGGTCTTTCTGTCATAATGGCGCAGTGCAACTGTTTCATGAATTGAATCTGAAAAAAATTATAAAATAGCTAGGGTACAGCTAATACCCGTAACAACTTTAGCCTTAACCATAGATCTATAGACTAATCTATACCCATATTGTCCAAATTGCATTTCCTGTTCAATTTGCATTCTTCATTAGTTTAAGACGTAATGATTTGGAAGCGTCACCTCCCCAGCTTCCTCTGCCAGTCAGCGCTTCTCCTACCCACTCCACATCTTCCTCCTTCCTGTCCCTCATGACCCATGCTCGCCAAGCCGCACCTCCTCCTACCCACTCCACATCTTCCTCTTTCCTGTCCCTCATGACCCATGCTGGCCAAGCCGCACCTCCTCCTACCCACTCCACATCTTCCTTCTTCCTGTCCCTCATGACCGTGCTCGCCAAGCCTCCCGCACCTCCTCCTACCCAATCCACATCTTCCTCCTTCCTGTCCCTCATAACCCTGCTCGCCAAGCCGCACCTCCTCCTACCCACTCCACATCTTCCTCCTTCCTGTCCCTCATGACCGTGCTCACAGAGTCTCCATCACCTCCTCCTACCCACTCCACATCTTCCTCCTTTCTGTCCCTTATGTCCGTTTCAGAGCCAGGATGCACACATTCTCCATTCCTTCCCCGCTTGGTTCTCTCTCTCCCCCTCTGATCCGGCACTGAGGCTGCTGCATAGTGACAGGAGTTACAGAGTTACGGCTCTTTGAAGCAAGCCGTATCTTTCGTCTCCATTCCTTTCCTTTTTTTAGGGGGTGGGGGTTACTTGGTTTATAGAATAGAATAGAATAGAAATACTTTATTCATCCCGAGGGAAATTTGGCCATCAAACTTAAATCAAAAGCTTTGCTTTAATCACTTGGATAATGATAGGATAAGATTTAGATTTAGATTCAAACTTGGATACTTAAAGCCCCTGGAAACAACGTTGTTAAAATGTATGTATGGTATTCAACATGAGTGTGATATTAAGTATCAATAAATTAAAGTTTCAATAAAAAAAATAGGCCTTTATTAAGATGACAAGATACCTGAAGGAAGTCATCTGTCCTCGACCATGCCGTCCCAGATTCATTCTTATAGTAAAAAAAAAAAAAAAAAAAAAACGCTTATATCCTTATCGTGTTATAAAAGGCAGAAGGGGAAATGAGATTGAAAGTGAATCATCCTTGTTGCAATGTCGGATTAAAATAAACACTTTTGCATCTTTTGCACTTGACTTGAGAGAGTGCGAGTAAAGGTAATGATACAATATTGCAGCTTTTAGAATAAAAATAAAAATAGCGGCTCCCACCAATATGACTTGGTTCCCTTAATTCGTACCAAATAGACGTTCAAAAGTATTGGATCGTTCAGCGGACGTCACATCACCACTGCCTTGGTGCCCAGCACTCAGATTCCCCCCCCCCCCTCTCTCCCTCCCTATTCCTCCCCTCTCCACTCCAGAGCGTGAGGCAAACCACCGCGCACCACCTCAGTAACAACCATCAACCTCCAATCGCATGTTGAATTATATAGTCGAGGGTAATACTATAGCGGTGATTGTTGACATTGTTGAACATCAAGTTTACTTCACCACCTTTCATTTGATGCAAATTATATTCATATTGATATTTATTTATTTATTTATTTGTATATCAACATTTTCTATTTGTGAACTGGCAGATCTTACAAGGCATGTGGTAGGTGATAGGCACATCTATGCCTTATCTTTGTCTATTTTGCTGCTGTCTATTTTATGCTAATGTTATGCTTATATTATGCCTAATTTATGTCTGCACTTTATGCATTGCTCTTGATCTGCCAATTTCTTGCTCATTTATGCCTATACGTATTTTATATAGCTGTGAATCACTTTAAGCTGCATATTCTTGTATGAAAGGTCCTATACAAATACGGTGTATTATTATTATTATTATTATTATTATTATTATTATTATTATTATTATTATTATTATTATTATTATTATTATTATTATTATTATTATTATTATTATTATTATTATTATTATTATTATTATTATTATTATTATTATTATTATTATTATTATTATTATTATTATTATTATTATTATTATTATTATTATTATTATTATTATTATTATTATTATTATTATTATTATTATTATTATTATTATTATTATTATTATTATTATTATTATTATTATTATTATTATTATTATTATTATTATTATTATTATTATTATTATTATTATTATTATTATTATTATTATTATTATTATTATTATTATTATTATTATTATTATTATTATTATTATTATTATTATTATTATTATTATTATTATTATTATTATTATTATTATTATTATTATTATTATTATTATTATTATTATTATTATTATTATTATTATTATTATTATTATTATTATCTTATAAGGACTCAATTCAGAATATTGTAACCTGTTCTCTGGCAAGTTGGGTTTTGTTTACACACAGTATTATTTCGTATGAATGTGTACCATCCCAGGTTTTCCACATTTAGTGTAACAGATATATATATATTGCTCCACCCCCGTTTTTTCCTATTCTCACCCACCCCTTAATTTTCTCCCACATATTCCATCTTGTTCTTTTGAGGAGGACTTTGAGGTAAGTTACCACTGTGCTGCCACCCACAGCTTCCTTATCTGCTGTCAGCAGGGTAGTCTGCCATCTGAACACCCGCCCCATCTCAGCCACTCTCCTCAGCCCTTTGAACCCCTGTTACACCCTGATGAACCCCCCTCCAACCCGCATCAACCACAGTACCGATTTAATCTCCCCTGCAGCTGGGACCAGCTCACACTTTTTTTCTCTTCTATCTCTATCTTTCCATCTCTCCTTTAGCTCATCCATCCCTATGGTAACAATTGCCATCTGGTGATAAGATGCCTCCCCGAGCCATGTCCTGTCCCAACATAAGGCAGTGCCTGGGAAATGATTCAAGGTTGTCGTCCTAACTTTCCAACCACTAAAACTATACATATATATATATGTATTTATCTATTTTTTATCTTGTTACAGTTAGTTAGGCAGAGCTGTCTGTTAATATTTTACAACCATTTATTTTGTAAGGTGATAAGCCTGAGGGGTCCGGTACCGGACCCACAATGATATCACGCCATAAATCCATCTCTACAGAATTAATGAATTAATGTTGCATTTTCTTCCCCAAATGTAGCGAAGAGTAAAGACCCTAACCCTGTCAAAACAGCAGTCAAAGTGTATATTTTCAGCAATACGTTTGTTTACCAATGGTTTAAAGTGTTATTATTGAAATATAAGTTATAGAAATCTAGTCGGAAAAAGGCTAATATTGACACTAGGAAATTGTTACGATTGGGGGTGCTAACTAAGGTGAGAACACAATTGCAGACCGGGAAGAGAGGAGGCAGAGACGGCAGGGTAACGTGGAATATATATAGGCTTTACTGGGACGATGAAACGATACAAAACGGAAAATACAATGGCTCAGCCGAGCTGGCTCTAATACAAAACAACACTGAAGGACACGGGAAAACAAAGAGGAACGAAAACGGAATACATAAACTACTTACAACACTTAAGAACATGAAGCGAGGCACGGGAGAGGCACGACGGGCAAGGGAACATGGAGGTAAGTGAGGGTAACAAGGAGGGTACTAGAGATTGGGTCTCATTCCCGAACGAAGTTACGGCAAAAAAAATCATTTAAGACATATTAGGGCTGGGAGTGGGAGTTCCCAAATTTTCCTGAGATCAGATTTGATCGTGGCTGAGAGCAGATTTAAGAGTGCTGAGGAGCACACTTAAATCTGCTCTCAGCCACGATCAAATCTCATGATTGATTGACTAATTAAAAATGTCATTATAACTTGACAGACTGTGTTCTCATAGTGATTCCTTCATGTCAACGCTACAGGCCTCCTTGGAATTAATTACTTAATCATAATTAAAATAAATATGACAATATTTGTACGATAAGAAATTACGCATTTGATGTCGGAAAATAAATAATATGGATTCATCTGATCACAGGGCAGCTGCTTAACCATATCTGAACCAGCTATTTTGGACAAATGTATAATTACTTTAATTACTCAGATATTCAAACACAATTATGTAATTATTGTGAAATGATTGAAAATAATAATTATTTAATGCCTTCTGTGGAATTTGTATTTCTTATTTGTTACACATCTGTTTTAATGATTAATTATATACATTTGAAAGAATGCAGGTCAACATGCAATGCATTGATTGGTATACAATGGGACAGACCTTTGTTTGATTGATTGATTGATTGATTGATTGATTGATTGATTGATTGATTGATTGAAAACTTTATTAACAGATTGCAGAATGGGTACAGTACAGTACAGGTCAATTACATAAGGGGATGCAGACCAGAGAAAGAATTTCGTCTTGTTTACATCAGGGTCCCCCATTTTCAATTAATCATAACATATATGACACACACAACACAGATAGACAGTACTGCTACATCTATACATTTATAGATGCCTGCCACGAAATCTCCTTGTCAACTTTTACCATTGTGCGGTTGAGAGTGTGCTGACCTACGGTGTGTCTGTGTGGTTCTCCAGCTGCACAAAGGCAGAGCAAGAGGCTCTACAGAGGGTGGTGAAGGCGGCAGGCAGGATCGTCGGGACTCCTCTACCAAACATCACCTCCGTCTTCACCTCCCGCTGCCTCCACCGCTCCAAATGTATCATCAAGGACCAGTCGCACCCAGCACATCACCTCTTTCAGCTCCTTCCCTCAGGGAGGAGATACCGGTCAATACATGCTAAGAGTACACGATTTAAGAACAGCTTTTTCCCCCAAGCAGTTAGACTGTTGAACACTCATTGACTGTCCCCTCACGTGCACCATGCACTTACCACTGCACTTGATAATCTCTGATTACCACCCATTATGCACTTTATTATTTAAAATATTCTGTTATGTATAGTGTTATGTGTTATGTGTTCATGTATGTATTATGTACTACGGTCTGTGGGAGCTCCCCTGAAATTTCGTTGTATACTGTGCAATGACAATTAAAAGTCTATTTTATTCTATTCTATTCTATGACATACCAGATTTGCAAATACAGTACTCTTTGTGATACAAAAAGAGTCCAGAAAAGAGAGTACATTTGATGTAGAAACTGTTGGAGGAGGTTGTGTAGGAGGGGTGGGTGGGGTATAGACTTACACTGTACAAGCAAAACTGTACATTGGAATATTGACAAATAGTATACTTGGTCATTTACTGTACATTGGAGGGGTTGATATAGCTATAAACCTGCATTCATTCGAATATATCATTAATCAATTAAACTTATATTGAAATACACTATATAGCCTATACACCAACACTGAAATGACAGTGGATAAATAAATAAGAACTAAAGCTAATCGGTGGAAATAGACTGCATTAATATTCCATAACAAGTCTTGTGTGCGCCTACAAATGAACAGTAGCCTATAGGCTTAATTATGGAATAATAAGCCATACTGCGTTCATTCATTATGCCCGCCGTAGGCTATATATATTATATTTCATTCATGATTGGCACTGACTGACGCTAGGTTTCAAAATTTCGGGAATGAGACCCAATGACGCCACGAGGAAGTGATGACAAACCCACACTTAAATACCAACACTAATTACAACGATCGACACCTGGCAGGGCCGCGTGAATACTTTCGGCAACCAACATGTCCTTCCGTGTTGCTCTGATTGGCCAGCGATCGGCCAGCCCTCTACGCTCGTTTTCCCCCTACGCCGGTAACGCGCGCATGCGCATTTTCTTTTTGACGGCACTCACACGCCAAGCGAGGCTAATCGCGGAAATGTAATGTTATGTTTGAATCCGTAGAATACATATTTATCAAAACAACTACCAGATTCACTCATAACGTTATTTCGCGTGACAACACAGCCCAGCTGTCAGACGTTATATAATGTTATTTCGCATTTTATTCATGACGTTATTTCGCGTAACAACACAGCCCAGCTGTTAGAATCACTGTTTACACTCCCCACTTACTGTACCATGTTCTACATATATAGAACCTCATCTCATGCACCGGTTTGAATCAAAACCCTATCGAAAGTACTCAAGCTCTACTGTCTTTAACTATAAATGTTTACACTCCCCACTTACTGTACCATTTTCTACATATAGGTGTTGGAGTATATAGTATATAGCGCGGCGTATATTGATGCAGGTAGGTATTATCTGATGCAGCTAGGTATTATCAATCACTGTCAGGCCATGTGAGCGGATCGGAGCGTGAGCGGCGCGGGGCGCGGAGCGGGCGGTTTTGACGTGAGCGAGGAGTGGGTTTTAAAATGGGTCGGCGCGACGTCCGGAGCGAGAGTTCTCCTCCGCTCCAATCCACTCCAGGTCGCTCACAGTGGTTTAACTACACTGTTGATGTAATATACATGCAGTACAATGCCAAAGCAACAGATGGCGATGTACAAACATGAAGGCCATTTTCAACCAATGAGAAGGGTGAACCTGTGATATCCGGTTCAGGCTTTGTCACTGTAGAGACGCCCACACTCACTCCTGTTAGAAAACGTATCGATGCCATTGTTGTTGACGTTAGCTTACATGCTAACGTTAATGGCAGCGACCATAGCATTGTGGCTCGGCTAGCCTATCATCGCTTAATATAGCTAGTGAATGGATAAACAACGTTATTTAACATTGCAGAATGGGTACAATTACAATGCGGCTCAATACAAACAATTGTTAAGGGGCCCAGGGGGTGTAGACTGTTGTAGTTTGAGCTAATTTACACCATGCTCCAAAAAAAATTTAAAAAATCTGCCGAGCGATCTGGCGCGGGGCTCGATTCAAGGTGAGCGGGGAGCGAGCGGAGAGCGACTTGGGGGCGGGGTCAACATGATCGATTAGCGGAGCGGACCAAGCTTTAAAGAGCGAAGAGCGGATTTCTCGGCCGCGCCGATCCGCTCACGTGGCCTGATCACTGTACATTGAGGGGGTTTGAATCACTGTTTACACTCCCCACTTACTGTACCATGTTTTACATATAGAACCTCATCTCATGCACCGGTTTGAATCAAAGCCCTATCGAATGTATTCAAGCTCTACTGTCTTTAACTATAAATGTTTACACTCCCCACTTACTGTACCATGTTCTACATATAGGCGATGGAGTATATAGTATATAGCACAGTGTATATTGATGCAGGTAGGTATTATCTGATGCAGCTAGGTATTATCAATCACTGTACATTGAGGGGGTTTGAATCACTGTTTACACTCCCCACTTACTGTACCATGTTCTACATATAGAACCTCATCTCATGCACCGGTTTGAATCAAAGCCCTATCGAAAGTACTCAAGCTCTACTGTCTATAGGCGTTGGAGTATATAATATATAGCGCGGGTATATTGATGCAGGTAGGTATTATCTGATGAAGCTAGGTATTATCATGCTATACCCGCTTATTATTATTAACCAGCGTTGCTAATATGGCGTGTTCTGTGATGCCCATTTATTATTATTAACCAGGGGGATTATCGTGTTGCGTATTAACCTGGGGGAGCCTCATGTGCATGTGTGGCGTAGCGTGTAAACGAGCACCTGGGGGGAGCCTCATGCGCATGCACGGCGTAGGGAATGAGCATAGAGCGCTGGTATTCACGAAGGAGAGCGCTGGCCAACGCTGGCCAATCAGAGCAACGCGGAAGGACATGTTGGTTGCCGAAAGTATTCATGCGGCAGGGCCAGGCCAAAGCACAGAATCAATAACACCAAACTGGACACAAAAAGCAACAACACACACAACAACCAGACAGGGAGACGACATCAAACAAAGACAGGGATGGCCCAAGATAATAAATAATTAGAGATTAAGTCTATAATCTTGAACCAAACCAAGATGGCCGCCTGCACCATCAGGCTACTCTGGTCAATAGAGGGAGGTAGGGGACCAGGTAGGAGACCACTGTCAGGAGGGAGGAAATGTCCAATGTCATTCTCATAACCGGCCCAGCAAGGGCCGGGCCTGGGGACGTTACAGGAAATGACGTTGCCATTCTGTTTGTAGTCCTATGAGGAGAGGAGACCCAGGCCTTTCGATGGGCTTTCGAATTTTGAAAAACGACACTACCCAGCTCACGTCAGCCCCTGTCAATCATCTGACTTCTGGATAAACTTTTTTATTTCTCTTATCTTTCGGGATTATCTCCCACAAACCTGAACGTTATAGCCATAAAACAGAAAGCAGTTAGTTTCTTTACCTTTATGTGAACGTCTAGCAAAAGACATCGTTGCAATCTGATGAAAAATAGCAGAGAATTATAAAATTTAAAAAAAGTAACTGTACTTACAAAACCTCCTGTAAATCATCTGCCCTTTAGTCATTTGCTTCGATTTCTTTTTACACGTGATCTCAAGAAGGTGCTGATTTTTTCATGTCTGGTAAATTTTAGCAAGGTCAATAATAATAAGGTCATTTATAGGCCTCATATTCTATATTCTATAATAATATTTCAAATTGCATGGGTCCAGATGGCATAATTCAGTACTGTATCTACAAAACATTCTGTTTAATCATCTTCCCTTTATTCATTTCCTTAGATCTTATGTACTCAAGAAGTTCTCAAGAAGGTACTGAACAAGCTCAGTGGGATGTCTGGTCATTTTTAGCATTGTGTTATTCACTGTCAAAGATGCAAAGAAAAATCATAATTAATATTCTCCTTTGGTTCATTACAATTTACTCAAGCCTATTAACAGACACAATATTTCTGACACTGAGAAAACATTCCCTGAGATCCATAGCTGTCCCTATAGATACCAAGAACATGCAAATGGGCCTTGTAGAAGTGGAGCAATCTTCCATTTACTTAGATATGTATTTTTAGGCGAATTTTCTTAAAATATGGCTAGTGCTTAAAGGAAAACTCCAACATTTTGGGAAATTAGCTTATTTAACATCTTCCCTGGAGTTAGACAAGAAGATACATACCTTTTTTGTCTCTGTGCGTGCATTTAGCTTTGGGAACAGTCGCTCCGTTAGCATAGCTTAGCTTCATCACTGGAAGTGAGGCAGGACAGTAGCGTGACGTTCCCTACAGGTTTGTTGATATTCTCATTCCTTCAAAGGATCCGAACCGATTGAAGTTTATGGATACCATGACTTAAAATCCTCTTACCTTGACGATTAAAAGCCTCCCCAATTTAGAAAACAGTAATCCAATGGCTGGTATTGATAATATACTACTAACTACTGGACGCTCGGAGCTAACCGGAGATAACGCAGAACAGGATCGTAAAGCAAATATAATGACTTCCTTTCTGGGGTTTTCAAAATAAAAGTGTGATGTTTATAGCAGCGGAAAATGTTTATTTTGTACATTATCTAACGTTAACACGAACCTAAACTAAGGTTACAACTAACCTAAAGTTAGGTCACCTGACGGTCCCACTCCAATTCAGCCATTGGGTGGGACGGTCACGTGACCCAAATCAGCCAATGGGAGCGAGGGTCTGGAGAGTGTGGGTCGCGAAAGTGTCGCGGCCCTGAATGTGTTGGTGCTGTGGTCCTGCAGATGGATACTATTGCTCGGCTGCGCAATGCATTGGTTTGTGACGTCGCCCGATTTTTTTTATTTTAAATATAAGAGCGTATTGGAACGAGGCATTAAATTAACAACATTTAAAACATGTTTTAAATAATAATCTTTGAAAGATTAAAAATTAAAAATTAAAAATTAAAAATAATTTTTTTTTCTTTTTTTTTTTATCTTTGAATTGCAGGACATTGTTTAGTTGTTGCGGGACGCGGGACAAACGGCCCAATATCAGGACTGTCCCGCGAGTCACCCTAGCTACAGCAACACCAACACTGCAAAGTGTTGGAGTGATGGTGGAACACACTTGCCCCCCCCTACAAGGTAAGATCTTCCTCCATCTATAACAGTCACAAATGTGCCTACTATATTTCTGTTGTTATTTAGTTGCAGTGCCATGTTTTGGTCACTATAGTGGTGCTCCTTGTTTGTACTCGATGTAGTACTTACTCGTACTTAACTTGAGCCAGTGACTCACTTCATTTCCTGTCTACATGCCGTCCGGCACAACGTTAACGATAGGTTATGTATATAACCTAGTTATATGAGTATTGGCTGAGCGTCCCGCTCTTAAGCCTATCGAGATATACCTCATCTCATGTACCTATTGTACTCCATCACGAATAAAAACCAGTACACCCACACCTGCCGGGGCCCGCCTCTATGGAGGCGTAGCCTATAAGACAGTAGGCATGGTCACCAATACACTCTTCCTCGCCAAAATCTCGTTTCCAGTAAAAGACCCCTCAAGGGGACTCAGGGCCGCTTAAGAGCGGGACGCTCAGCCAGTACTCATATAACTAGGTTATATACATAACCTATCGTTATATATCGTACTTGGCTTATCGCGTCCCGCTCTTAAGCCTATCGAGATATGGGTTAGAGCGGACGCGAGGCCCGACCAATGTACCCCCTGAGGACCCGTAAGCCCACATCAAGGGGTTTGGGGAGTCCTGTCACCCCATCCTTCCTAACGAAGGGGGGGCGCAGTCAACTCCACCGGAGTGGGAGCAAGGAGGAACTAGAACCCCTTGAACACACAGCACAGGCGGAACCACGTGTGACTTAACACACTGTGGCCCATACCCACACACTCCTGCTACCCTACCAAAGGACGGGAAGCAGGAAAGGCCACAGACCCCAGAACCGCCTGGGAGACAGAACCCCCGGTCATGTCCATGAGGTAAAACCTTACAAAGGGGCCCGGGGAGGACCATGAAGCTGCAGCACAGATGTCCTCCACCGAAGCCCCACCCAGGAGAGCGGCAGAGGCAGCCACCCCACAAGTGGAGTGCGCCCTGACGCCCCCAGGGGGATCCTGCCCAGCCAACATGTAGCAGAGGGCAATGCCCTCGCACAACCAATGGAACAGGCGCTGTTTCGACAGTGCCTTACCGGCACGAGAACCACCGTGACAGACAAAAAGCTGGTCGGTAACCCTGAAGTCCTGAGTACGGCTGAGGTAAATTCCCAAAGCACGGACCGGACATGACAGGTGAAGGCCCGCATCTAACTCACTAGTGTGAGGAGGAGGACGAAACGCCTGAACCACAATATCCCGGGAGCGGAAGGAACTCCGGATATTCTTAGGCATGAAAGCAGGATTAGGTCGCAGAGTGGCACCGCAATCGGCCCGAAAAGACAGGCACTCTGGACGTACCGAAAGAGCACAGAGCTCACTCACGCGTTTAGCGGAGGTGACAGCCAGCAGGAACGCGGTCTTGAAGGACAGCTGTCCCAACGGCGCCTGCTCGAGCACCTCAAATGGGGCCAAGGACAACCGACCGAGGACCAATTGAAGATCCCAAGTCGGAGCCAAAGAGCGTTGCACCGGCTTAACGCGTCGAGCGCCAAGCAGGAAACGCTTCACAAGAGGGTGGCTGAACAAGACAGTCCCCTCAAACCCCTCATGATAGGAGGATATAGCCGCCGCATATACCCTCAAAGTCGAAGCCGACAGTCTACCAAGGAGAGACTGGAGATAACTCAGGACAGCATCCAGGGGGCAGGAGACTGGGTCCCAGCCCCCCGCCTTACACCACTCTTGGAACATACGTCATCTGCTCGCGTAAAGCGCGACAGTGGAGGGAGCATGTGCATTCCGGATGGTATCAACCACAGAAGGGTCCATCCTCTCCAGACTCACCCTCCCACCAGCCACACCAACAGGCATTGGCCCAACATCGGGTACTGGAACAGTGACCCGTTGTGCTGTGAGAGGGCCGTCGCCGACCAAGGAATAACCCAAGGAGGAGCGACCAGAAGCTGGATCAAGACCGGGAACCACACTGCCGTGCCCCGGCCCGGCGCGACCAGGATCACCGTCCTGCGCTCCCTCCGTATCCGCTCCAACAGCTGACCCAACAGCTGTACAGGAGGAAAGGCGTACAGAAGACCGGGCGGCCATGGAAAGGTCGAGAAGGCATCCACCCCCAAGGGGGGATGATCTGCTCGACTGACCGAGAACCACAAGGGGCACTTGTGAGAGTGTCGGCTCGCAAACAGATCTACCGAGGCTTCCCCGAACCGATCCCAGATCTGTCTGACTATGTCGGGGCGGAGATCCCACCCGTCGCGACGAGGACCACCCCGAGACATCATATCCGCGCCCATATTCTCTGCACCAGGAATGTGGAGCGCCCTCAGACTGCGCAGCCTGCGAGATGCCCATAGCCAAAGTTCGACCGCCACCCGGTGCAGGTGGATGGAACGAGTCCCACCCTGCCTGTTGATATATGCCGCTGCCGTCACACTGTCTGTCCTGACCAAAACGTGCTCGCCTACCACCAGGTGGTCGAACCGTTTGAGGACCAGGAGGACCGCCTTCAATTCCAACACATTGATGTGCGGGGCAGATGGGCCAGCATGAACCGCCGTCCAGCTGCCCCCCACTGCGTGGGTCCGACACGTCCCTCCCCAACCCGTGAGAGAGGCGTCGGTGAAGACCGCGACGTGTGAGCGCCTGCTGCCCATGGGGACCCCAATGGTGAGGATACCCAGCCTCCTCCAATGGGCGAGATCTCCCCATATCGACAAAGGAACCGTCAACCGTTTCCATTTGTCCCTCACCGGATCTATTCTCATAGAGAAAAACCACCTCTGTATCCTCCTCATGAAGAGGAGGCCAAGAAGAACCACCGTGTGAGCAGATGCCATCATACCAAGCAGACGCATCACTTGCAGCGCCGTGACCGTCCCTCCCAGACGGAAACCCCAGAGCAGGCGAATGATAGACACCCGGCGCTGCTCCGAGAGGGTTACAATCATGGGCCTCGACCTCAACGTCAAGCCCAAGTACTCCACCTGTTGACTGGGAAGAGGTGTACTCTTCTTCCAATTCACAGCAAAACCCAGCCTGGTGAGGAATTCCACCACCAGCCTGGTATGAGACCTGGCAACCTCCTCCGAACGACTGAGGAGTAGAATGTCGTCGAGATAGAATAGAACCCGTATCCCCCGACGACGTAGAGGCTCCAGTGCAGTCGCCACGCACTTGGTGAATGTGCGGGGAGCCAGAGAATAGCCGAACGGCATCCTCTGGTACTTGTACGCTACGCCCTGAAACAGGAACCGTAGGAACTTCCTGTGAGGAGGGAAAATCGGGATGTGAAAATACGCATCCTTCAGGTCTATGGAGGTGAACCAGTCTCCTCTTCTGACAGCAAGCAGAAGGAGTTTGACGGTCAACATCCTGAACGGTCTCGCTACAATCATACGATTGAACGCGGACAGATCCAGTAGAGGTCTGACCCCCCCTGTTTTCTTGGGTACCAGAAAATAACGGGAGTAGACGCCTGACATCGCGTCCTCTCTCGGAACCACGACGAGGGCTGTCACTGCTTCTGACCCTGACAATAGGGTCGGCACCAAACCTGAGAACGGAGGGTGGGGTTGTGCGAACTGCAACACAAGCCCCTCCCTCAATGTTCTCTCTATCCACCCCTCCAAACGGCATTCTTGTCGCCATATGTGAAAATAATCCCAGAGCGCACCCGCCGTCAACTGACGCTGGGCCGCAAGGAACAGTAGATAGTTGGCCCGGTCCCTCCCGCTGTGCGACGCACCCAAGGGGGGACCCCGACAGAAAGGGCCGGTTTGATACGGGAGAAGCTGTCATCAAACTGGTTGACACACACCCCCCCTCTTGAACACCCCTCTAGCACATGCTGAGGAGTCGTTCCGCAGCTAGACACGCAAGGCATGAGGACCCCATGGGCTCCTACACGCCGAAGCCCTGCAGTGATATTGCTACCTCCCAAATCACGCTCGCCTCTGCTTCGCAGACCACTGCCGCTTCACGGGAGTGGGAGGCATCAGCGCGATACCCCGCCTGGCGAAGGCGAGGCCGGGGTAACCCTTGCTGTGCGTTCAACTGAAGAGGCCTCGAGTCCCCCTGCTGACCACCGTAGCTAGTGGCAGCTGTAACACCAGGCTCATCCATCACACAACGTGTGGTGCAGGAGCCACGCGACAGCACAACATTCTCACGGACAGACCCAGGCTCAGCCATCAACTGGGTGTCAGCCCCTGATCCCATGAGAAGTGAAGAATGGGGCCGCATGCGCCTCAAAGAAGGTTCGCGGCCCGCAGCCAAAGGAGAACGATCAGAGCCCCGCTTCCGTGGGTAACAGAGAGAGGATTGAACGGGGAGCGGGCTGCTTGCGGCAAAGTGACGACGGCTTGTTTTATCCGAATTCACCCAAAATGGCCGATCCCTCGGCCGCCAAGGCTGTCGGCCTTGTGGAACCCCGTTGACTCTCCGCCCAGGGCAACACTGGCGGGGGAAACATGGCCGCCTCTGGCTGCACAGCGTGAGGCAGTGTAGGACCCAGATCAACAACTGCCTGCGCCTCCACAGAATGACCAAAAAGCCTTTCTGTGGAAAAAGGAGTTGTGAGGAGAGAAAACCTATCCTCTTCCCCAAGAGGAGAGTGCTCCAACCAAACATGCCTAACAACAAACGTTGATAGCATCCTAATCCTCCCCGCAGTTATAGCTTGCGACTGAGTCAAGATCTCTATAACACCACAAACATGCAACATGTTTACAATGTCGGCTGGACCCATAGCCCTACTACCCGACGCCAATGTGGATAGGAAACTAGCCAGCTGAGCCATAACACTGGCCGCCACTACAAACCATCCTGCATCAGTATACCACTCATTCGTCCATACTGCCACCCTCCGAGCCGATGCGCTCTCAAGCATCGGCCGGGTGGGACATCGTTCATCCCCGCCAGGGCACAGGAACAAAGCTACCTGGCTACGTAGCCACGGTACACCCGGCCTGCACCCAGTTGTTAGCCTGTTTACCTGTAAAAAAGGTAAATAGGACTCAGCGAAACCCCCCACATTAGCAACCGACTGACCTTCATCAATGAAGCGGGCAAGAGGAGGGAAAAGCGGAATTGTCCCGCGGCGGGGATCATTAGAACAACGACCCATTTCAGCATCAACATTAGCATTAGCAGTAGTAGCATTAGTAGCATTAGCGTTAGCAGCGTGCTCCAGGATTGCCAGGAAAACGTCCACTGCAGTGGAACGTTCACCAAGCCACCCCGGCCCTGGCGCCGAAACATACTCCACAGCATTACCAATACCAACATTGATGCCTGATGACACAGGGCCTACCTTTGTACAAGCCGGCTCGATAGCCAAACCTTGTACGCTGCCCCTTGGTCTGCTGCCGTCAGACGAGGAAACATCAACACAGGCCCGACGTGTCGCTGAAACATGCCTCGAAGATGCCAGGGGTAAGCAAACCTCCGGTAAGCTTTCAACATTACGTAATTTCTCTAATCTTTTCATAACAACTAGTTAACATAAGGTGCACTGCATCCGCTATGATGGAAACGAAAATAGAGGAAGAGTGTATTGGTGACCATGCCTACTGTCTTATAGGCTACGCCTCCATAGAGGCGGGACCCGGCAGGTGTGGGTGTCCTGGTTTTTATTCGTGATGGAGTACAATAGGTACATGCGATGAGGTATATCTCGATAGGCTTAAGAGCGGGACGCGATAAGCCAAGTACGATATATAACTTGTCTTCTCTAGTAACGATTTTGCTAGTGTCTGTAAATCTATATGTCGATCTACATGTATAGAGAGAATATAGAGCTGTATGACCAGGCATGATAAGCCTAAGAGTATTTTTTTTTTGTTATCCACTTTTTCTCCCATTTTCTATTTTTCTCCCATCCCAATTTTCGTATCGTCCAATTCAACCCTCCCCTGTCTTTGAACGCTGTTTCTTGCCTCCCACAAGCCGGCTGCAATGTGGACTAAGTTATACATAGCACAAGTCCCCTCCGATACTCGAGGTAACAGCAGTCGCATCTTTCCACCTGCGCGGCTCGATCTTTCAGCGTCAGTATTCGTGGTGAGCGCCTTGCCCACTGCACCACGTAGCCGCCCTAGCCTAAGAGTATTTCTACTAAATAAATGGGTGTGTGCAAAATCCCAACAGTGACAGCGTCTGAGTAGCTCTTTGCTAAACTAAGCTATCTTGGTGTAATTCCTTAATGCTAACAAGTAGGCTACCGATATGGCATTAAAATGTAATATCGGAAATTATGCACGCGCGCACACAAAAATGCTCTCCACTTGACTCCTGTGCTATTGAATTGATTGATTGATTGAACATTTTATTAATGTCCGCCTTGTTTCGAACTGGTTAAGAACTGTTAAGAACTTCATTCTTAGATGATTCTATAGAAAGTAGGTTAACAAAATTTAAAATAAGTTTTCTTTGCCCTATAGGAGGATTTTTTTTAAACTACTTTCTATAGAAGCAGCTGGGAGGTGCACTGTTTTAAGTGAGCGTGGGTTATTGAATTGATTGATTGATTGAACATTTTATTAATGTCCGCCTTGTTTCAAACTGGTTAGGCTTAGGCCCTCTTTTGAAGTCGCCCTCTTTCGAAGTCGGTTATGCTTAGAGTTTATCTTTAGAGCAGGGCGATAGACCACCAGCCCTGATTCCAAACTCTAAGCATAACTAACTTCGAAAGAGGGCGACTTCAAAAGAGGGCCTAAGCCTAACCAGTTTGAAACAAGGTGGACATTAATACAATTTTCAATCAATCAATCAATTCAATAACCCACGCTCACTTAAAACAGCGCACCTCCCAGCTCCTTCTATAGAAAGTAGGTTCACATTTTTGTTTGCCTCCTCAAGTTTCAAGTTTCTTTAATAGTTGTCATACAGAAGTACAGAATACTTTTGTACAAAATGCTTCTTACTGTTGCGCTCCAGAGACTGTGCATGACAAGATAAGTATGAAATAAAAACATAGTAAAAATTAGAAGAAAAAAAAAAAAGAGGTCACAGTGTTCAGTTTAGACATATGTACAATGTTCGTAGACGTGGTTACCATACAATATACAATACTGTGCAGTGTACTAATATACAATACTATATAGTGCAAGGCATAAATGGACGAGGTGCAGTTTAGGTACAATTCACAGTAGGTGTACGAGTTGTAGTGCAAATCCTTTATCAATAAATATAAAGTGTAAGTGTGTTTGTGTGATCTAAAGTGTGGAGAGTGGGTGCTGCAGTGTGTTGTTTGTTTGAGTGAGTGTGTGTGTGCGTGTGGGTGTGTGTGCTGTGTGCATTTGATGGTTGTTGCATAGTGATTATTGTTCGTTTAGCGATTATTGTTCGTTTAGCAGCCTGATGGCCTGGGGATAGAAGCTCCTTCTGAGTCTTTCTGTGCTCGCCATAAGACTCCGGTATCGCTTGCCTGACGGCAGCAGTTCAAAGAGGCAGTTGTTCGGGTGGCTCGAGTCCTTAATAATTCTCTTAGCCTTCCCCTTCCCCTTGCACCGCTTGTTGTAAATCCTATAGGGCAAAGAAATTTTTTTTCCTTTACCTACTTTCTATAGAAGCATCTAATAATGATGTTCTCAGGGACTCAGCACTGCCTGCCACCTGGCTGCAATACGAGGACTGGACTCAGCACTGCCTGCCACCTGGCTGTACTACGAATCAAATCAAATCAAAATCAAATCAAATTTATTTGTAAGGCCCGACAACACACGTTAATGTCCCCATGGGCCGGACACATCTTCTTTAAACAAGTCAAGAAGAAACATAATAAGTCAAGAAACAAAACAAGAACACCAAGGTCCAACAAATTTAAAATAAATGCAAAATAAATGAATGCAATGCAAACCAGACATACCCCACGCGAAGGTAAGGAAAAACTCACTAAAACCTAGCAATAGGAAAAAATGCACCACAGGCAATGTGGACGAGAGAAACCTTAGAAGGGCCAATTCAAGGGGGGGTCTCCCTTCTTAGATGTCGGTGATAGTAGTGTTGCAGACGGACAGTTGGTAAGCATGCACTCATGTGTGTAGTGAAACACAGATGAGTGCATGGAATAGCAACTGAACATTTAGAAAAATGTAAGATAGAGCTGATAGCGATAGCAACTGAACATTTTGAAAGATTAAAGATAGAGCTGATAGCGGATCTATTTGAGGCACAGGGGTGGCGCAAAGAGGGTCGCGTTCTCCCCGTCATCATCGCGGGACGTCCAGCACTCCGGTCATCACTACGAGACAGCCGGAGACAGGGAGACAGGAGGGCACGCATAGAGGGTCGCATCCTCCCG
Source organism: Notolepis coatsorum (assembly GCF_963971535.1). Lineage (NCBI taxonomy): Eukaryota > Metazoa > Chordata > Actinopteri > Aulopiformes > Paralepididae > Notolepis > Notolepis coatsorum. The sequence continues at coordinate 39,161,457 of NC_140168.1, read as the reverse complement.
GTCTTCATCACGGGACGTCCGACACTCCGGTCATCACTCCGGGACAGCAACTCACAGGGAGACGGGGAGACGGGACAGGCGTTAGACAGCTCACGTGATTGTAATGGGCGGACATAGCAATAGATACAAGTGGTAAGCATATATGTGAATAAAATAGATATATGAAGTAAGCATATTAAGTGAATAGAATATAAGTACTTAACCCAGCAATGAAACCACGTTGACAGACCACAAACCACTTTGACAGACCACGGACAGAAGACGGTAAGAAGCTGATCCATGGCCTCGGTGGTGCACGTAGAACAGTCACTGCAATCTTGGCCAAGACCCCGAGACATCCACCACCTTGGTCAGCACTACGAGACAACCACTCAGAGAGATGGGGGGGGGTTAGAGAGTTCCCATGTTTGTAGTGGGCGGAGATGGAGCAATAAATACATGTAGTGAGCATATGCATACATGGTGACAGTAGAATCATAGTATAAGAAAATTGTGAAATAGAGTAATAGATAGAACTACTGCAAGCGTATGGATCAGGCCACGTGAGCGGATCGGCGCGGCCGAGAAATCCGCTCTTCGCTCTTTAAAGCTTGGTCCGCTCCGCTAATCGCTCATGTTGACCCCGCCCCCAAGTCGCTCTCCGCTCGCTCCCCGCTCACCTTGAATCGAGCGCTCCCCGCTCCCCGCGCCAGATCGCTCGGCATTTTTTTATTTTTTTTTTGGAGCATGGTGTAAATTAGCTCAAACTACAACAGTCTACACCCCCTGGGCCCCTTAACAATTGTTTGTATTGAGCCGCATTGTAATTGTACCCATTCTGCAATGTTAAATAACATTGTTTATCCATTCACTAGCTCTATTAAGCGATGATAGGCTAGCCGAGCCACAATGCTATGGTCGCTGCCATTAACGTTAGCATGTAAGCTAACGACAACAACAATGGCGTTGATACTTTTTCTAACAGGAGTGAGTGAAGGAGGAGGAGTGAAGCCTGAACCGGATATCACAGGTTCACCCTTCTCATTGGTTGAAAATGGCCTTCATGTTTGTACATCGCCATCTGTTGCTTTGGCATTGTACTGCATGTATATTACATCAACAGTGTTAAACCACTGTGAGCGGCCTGGAGTGGATTGGAGCGGAGGAGAACTCTCGCTCCGGACGTCGCGCCGACTCATTTTAAAACCCACTCCTCGCTCACGTCAAAACCGGCCGCTCCGCGCCCCGTGCCGCTCACGCTCCGATCCGCTCATATGCACTGGTATGGATACAGGGTGAGATACAAGACAATAGCTCAGGGCCGTATGCCCCGAGGGGGCAGGAGGAGTCACTCAGAAGGTTCAGCACTGCAGGCCAGACAGAAGGCGGTATGAAGCTGTTCCATGGGACCGGTTGAGACAGAGACAGAGGTTAAAAGGTTCTCACATGTCTGCAGAAAAGCAGACATGGGAGAAAATAGACATCCTAACTAAACTAGACAGATTAATCTAAAGGTCAGTCCCCGACCAGGTGAGATCAGGGTAGGTTGAAGGAGAGAGAGAAAAGATGGGTCTTAAGCAGGGATTTAAAATCTTCGACAGAGCAGGCGCTCCTGACGACGGCAGGTAATTTGTTCCACACGAGGACTGGACTCAGCACTGTCTGCCACCTGGCTGCACTACGAGGACTGGACCCAGCACTGCCTGCCACCTGGCTGCAATACGAGGACTGGACTCAGCACTGTCTGCCACCTGGCCTAAGTATAGCGTGCAGGTCCCCGCATATCTGGAACGAGCTCGGCGAGATCAGTCTGAAACAGTCAAAATCCATCTCCACCTTCAAGTTTCAAGTTTCAAGTTTCAAGTTTCTTTAATAGTTGTCATACAGAAGTACAGAATACTTTTGTACAAAATGCTTCTTACTGTTGCGCTCCAGAGACTGTGCATGACAAGATAAGTATGAAATAAAAACATAGTAAAAATTAGACCGGCGTTCGCTTGAGACTCTGTTTGTACTTAGGCAAAAGAAAAATGGCGGCGTGATCGCTTTTACCGAATGGACTAAGAGCCTGTGACTTGTACCCATTCTTAAATTGCGAGTATACATGGTCTAATATGTTCTCGCCTCTGGTGGGACAGGTCACATGCTGATAGAAATTCGGCAGCACCTTTTTAAGACGCGCGCTGTTGAAATCCCCCAAGACCAAAATGGCAGCGTCAACATTAGCTGCCTGGAGTTTGTTTACCTCGTCGTGAAGTTTTGAAAGTGCGACCCCAGTGTTCGCGTGTGGTGGAATGTACACTCCGATGAGGATGATGGACGTTAACTCTCTTGGGAGGAAGAAGGGTCGACATTTTATCGTGATAAACTCCAGGTCTGGGGAGCAGTGGTTAGACAGTTCCTTTGTGTTGCCTAAATCGCACCACTCCTTGTTTATCATGAAGGCAATGCCGCCTCCTCTCGTCTTTAGTGACCCTTCTGCCGTCCGGTCTTTGCGGAGAACGAAGAAATGGTCTGCCGGTTCTATTGCGTGATTCGGGACATCTGGACTCAGCCAAGTTTCTGTGAAACAGAGGACGTTACAATCCCGAATGTCCCTCTGGAATTGGATCCTTGCTCTGATGTCGTCCAATTTGTTTCCTATCGATTGCACATTGGCCAACAATATGCTGGGCAATGTGGTTCTGTGTCGTTTGGACCTCAGTCTGTTCCGGACCCCGGCTCTCTTTCCTCGTCTTCGCGGCGGCTTCTTCTTGTCTTGGCCATGGCCGGCATAACAAAGGATCTCGGCGGGCCATTTCTGCTGTTCAGCGATCCGATCCAGAGAGCAATCCAAACGGTAAGTTTTTCTTAATCCAATGTCAATGATTGACTGACGGTCATACACATATAATGCACCAACAGTTGGTGCAAATAAAACTCCTAATACTATAAAAATTAACAAAATAAAGCACAGTCTCGTCGGAGCGATCAGAAAGGCAGCCATCAGAGCAGCGCCAGTTGAGATGTAGGGACAAAAAGTCACTGAAAGAGAAATTGCTCAAATCATATCTGTAAATAGTAACTAAACTTGGGAATATTATTGTCTGTATTTATGTATGTATGTAGTAGGGCTGCACCTAATAACTATTTTGGTAGTCGACTAATCTGTCGATTATTTTTCCGATTAGTCGACTAATCGAAAAAAAATTATATAAAAAAAAAAATATATATATATATATATTTTTTATATTTTTTTTTTTGTGCACTACCTATCTTTGTGAAAGTGGCTTCTCAGCTCTGGTCCAGCTGAAGACAGAGCAGAGGAACAGATTGGACATTGAGCATGACCTCAGAGTTGCTTTGTCTACCATCACCCCAGACTTTGAGACTCTTGTCAGGACCAAACAACATCCCCAGTTATCCCATTAGTTCCCCCAAACTTACTGTCGGTCTGTTATGTTAAGCTAAGAAGTCTTCAGCTGGACCAGAGCTGAGAAGCCACTTTCACAAAGATAGGTAGTGCAACAAAAAAAAAATAATAATAATAATAATACATTTTTATTTATTTTTTTAAACGACTAATCGACGCAACAATTCCTCGTCTACGATTTTTTATAATCGACATCGTCGATTATGTCGACTAATCGTTGCAGCCCTAGTATGCAAGGCCAGATTAAGACTTCAGAGGCCCCTGGCCAGATTCTTGTGGAGGCCCCCCCACACACACATACATGTGCACGCACGCACAGTGGCGTTTTTATATGTCACTTTAAAAAATATATAGAATATTTAGAAGTGGTGGGCTCTGAGGGCCAAGCTAAAAGGACTTTGATCACCCCTGCCCACTTTGACAACCTAGGATGGCTTAGAGTAGACGACAGAGTACAGCAACTTGCAATGGGCCTGGTCTACAAGATACACTACACGACCAAGGTACCCATGTACATGTCAAAATACTTGCCAAAGGTCAGTACCACAATCACAACACCAGAGGGAGCTCCACAAATCATGTTAAACCCAGATTCGGCTCAAACAAGGGACTAAACACGTTTCGCAATTATGCCACATCAATGTGGAACGCCCTACCCAAAGCTGTAAAGGAATGTGAATCACTACCCACTTTCAAAAACACTCTCAAAGAACACCTACGGGAGACTGCAATTCGAAACTGGCCCCTGTAAATGTCCTAACACAACCCCCTCCAATGTACAGTAAATGACCAAGTATGGTTTTGTCAATATTCCAATGTACAGTTTTGCTTGTACAGTTGTACAGTGTCACCCACCCACCCCTCCTACCCAATCCCCCCCCCACACCCACCCACCCAACCACCTCCAATGTACAGTCCCCCCCACCCCCCCCCCCCAACCTCCTCCAATGTGCAGTTTCTATGTCAAATTTATATACTCTCTTTTCTGGACTATTTTCGTATCACAAACAGTACTGTATTTGCAAATCTAATTTGTCATAAATGTATAGATGTAGCAGTACTGTCTATCTGTATGTCATGTATGTTATATATGTTATGATGAATTGAAAATGGGGGACCCTGATGTCTTTCTCTGGTCTGCATCCCCTTAACAATTATTGAGCTGTACTGTACTGTACTGTACCCATTTTGCAATCTGTTAATAAAGTTGTCAATCAATCAATCAAGAAGAGAAAAGAAACACATCATGTTTAGATGGGGGGATGACGCCATCCTCAGGAAGAAAAAAAACATGCACACACTTTGGAGACAAGAATATAATATTAGAATAGTAAGCTTACTTTTACGTGAATGTCAATTTAAATTATAATTAGGGAAGGGAGGGGGTTGAAATGTGTTTTTGTCCTGTGTTACTGTCTGTGAATTAATGAATTAATGAAAATTTTATTTAACAGATTGCAGAATGGGTACAAATAATACAGTACGGCTCAATACACACAATTGTTAAGGGGATGAAGACCAGAGAAAGACGTTTGTCTTGTTTACATCAGGGTCCCCCATTTTCAATTCATCATAACATATATGACATACATGACATACAGATAGACAGACCAGATTTATCTGACTTACCTCTGGGGAACGAAGATCTCACCTACTATTTCCAGTTCCGTGTTCACGTTCTGCGATCTGATTGGCCACTGATGTTTCTTAGGCGACTCTTTCGAAGTTGGTTAAGGTTAGAGTATGGAATCAGGGCTGGTGTTCTATCGCCCTGCTCTAAGACAAACTCTAACCTTAACCAACTTCGAAAGAGTGCCTAAGCTTAACCGGTGAAAGAAAGAGGTGTCACACGATTTGCTCTACCAGAAACGTCAGTGGCCAATCAGAGGGCAGAACGCGAACTCGGAACTGGAAATCCGTTGGTAAAAGTATTCAGGCGTCTGGGCTGGGATGTGGAGATGCAAGTTTTGACTTTTTATTGCGGTTTTTACCTCAAGCGGAAAACCTCAAACTCTTATGAAGAGGAGAAAAAATACTCAAGATTAGCCACTTGCAGATGGCAGGGTGTGACGTACTGTATATTTTTAGTTGATGAAATATTTTTGTTGACTTAATATTTTGAAATGAAATATGTTTTCATTTCAGTGTCACAGTATGACATCGATCTCCAAAATAAGAAAACAAATAAAAACTAAATGTGGGGCCTCTAGTGACGAGGGGCCTCAAATTTTCTTTTAAATAAAAGTAAAAAAAAAATAAACAAATATTTGGGGCCTCTAGTGACAAGGGGCCTCCAAAGAAAAAAAAAAAGGTAAAAAAAAATAATAATAATAATTTGGGGCCTCTAGTGACGAGGGGCCTCCAAAAGGCCTCCAAAAGGCCTCTAGTGACGAGGGGCCTCCAAAAGGCCTCGAGTGACGAGGGGCCTCCAAATTCTTTTTTAAATTAAAGTTAAAAAAATAATAATAATAATTTGGGACCTCTTGTGACGAGGGGCCTCCAAAAAAATAAAAAATGTAAGTTAAAAAAAAATACAAAAAATGTTGGGGCCTCTAGTGACGAGGGGCCTCCAAAAAAATGTTTTAAATAAAAAAGAAATTTATTATTATTATTTTTTTTTTATTTTTTTTAGGCCCCTCATCACTCGAGGCCCACGGGCCGCGGCCCGGACGGCCCGGTTGTTAATCCGGCCCTGCTAGTATGTAGTATGTATGTAAGTAAGTAAGTAAGTATGTACAGTCAGTATGTATAGCTTATGCATGTTATACGTTGTCCATATTTGGAGGCCATTATTTGTTATTTGTGATCAGGCTCCCTCCAAAAGCTTCAAATTGCTTCTTGGGAGAGCTGGCACACGCACACAATTTTGATGATGATGTTCCTACGATGATGACGTGTATCGTATTGTGTGTGTGTGTGTGTGTGTGTGTGTGTGTGTGTGTGTGTGTGTGTGTGTGTGTGTGTGTGTGTGTGTGTGTGTGTGTGTGTGTGTGTGTGTGTGTGTGTGTGTGTGTGTGTGTGTGTGTGTGCGTGCGTGCGTGCGTGCGTGCGTGCGTGCGTGCGTGCGTGCGTGCGTGCGTGCGTGCGTGCGTGTGTGTGTGTGTGTGTGTGTGTGTGAATACATTCTAATTCTAATTCAAGTCTGCCACAGAAACTAGTTTGATTCAGGAGGTTCAGAGCTGCAGAAAATATCAAAGGCCAACTCTCTTACCATACAAAACCACAGTGGAAGAGGGAGAGGGAGAGAGAGAGAGAGAGAGAGAGAGAGAGAGAGAGAGAGAGAGAGAGAGAGAGAGAGAGAGAGAGAGAGAGAGAGAGAGAGAGAGAGAGAGAGAGAGAGAGAGAGAGAGAGAGAGAGAGAGAGAGAGAGAGAGAGAGAGAGAGAGAGAGAGAGAGAGAGAGAGAGAGAGAGAGAGAGAGAGAGAACATGATTGCTTCTCTTGGTTCTCTGGCATATTAGATATATGAAATTAACAATTTTCTCATGGTTGAATCCTTTCAGTCAAATTAAGGAAATAATATCCAATTTTATCACACCATCATCGCAGACATCTTGGTAGGTAAACAACAGGAGATTGTTGTAAAATACAGTAACACGTGATGATCGTGACAATGGACAGGACTGCATTTACAGATCTTTTCATCCAAAGCACTTTATAACTTACCTTACATTCACCCATTCACTCACACATTCACAGACAGACGGTGGAGGCAACCATGCACGGTGCCCACCTGCTCATTTGTCTTGATCAAGGACACTTCGACACTCTGCCAGGAGGAGCTGGAATCGAACCGGGAACCGTGTTGATGGCATTGTGCCATATTTGTAGAAAACGCATCGCACGTATCCAGAATACTGTGAATACTTGAAAGCTGTCGCAGTGGCTGGAAAACCGTTGCTTCACATGCATACCTGTAACCTGTTCCACCCCAGGTGAAATCTGCATAAAATGTATACCTATGGTAAATGGAATATTGCTCCACTTCTACAAGGGCTATTTGCATATTCTTGGTATCTAGGAACATCTATGGACCTCAATGAATGTATTCTCAGTGTCAGAAATATTGTGTCTATTACTAGGCTTGCTTAAATTCTGATGAAACAAAGGAAAATATGAATTATGATTTTTCTTTTCATCTTTGACAGTGAATAAAACCATGATAATAATGACCAAACTTAAAAAACTGCCACTGAGCTAATTCAGTACCCTCTTGAGATCATGTGTACAAAAGATCTAAGGAAATTAATAAAAGGGAAGATGATAAAATTGAAGGTTTTGTATATACAGTACTGAATTCTCCCATCCGGACCAATGCAATTTGAAATATTATTATAGAATATAGAATATATGCTTATACATTACCTTATTATAGCCAATTCGCACATTTATATATATATACATATAGTATCTTTCAAATGGCCGAGTTCAATTTGGATATAGTATCACCAGGCATGCATAATAACATATACAGATATTTAATGTAATCGACTGTACTTTTTTATTTCTCCCACAGTGTAATCATTTTGTAACTAATTTCAGATCTAATTATTCCTACATGATTACAATAGTGTGGAGAAACTGACTGCGTTTCAATATTTGTCAAAAACGTTACCTTTTGTAGCTTATTATCGCGAATCATAACAATTATTGATATGATTGAATGAATGAATGAATGAAAACTTTATTTAACAGATTGCAGAATGGGTACAATACAGTACGGCTCAATACATACAATTGTTAAGGGGATGCAGACCTGAGAAAGACGTTTGTCTTGTTTCCATCAGGGTCCCCCATTTTCAATTCATATAGACATTTATGACATACATAACATACATGACATTTATGGCATAGGGACATATAGGTATTTAGTACTGATACATTTGTGACATAGGCGGTATTCAAATATACAGTACTGTTACCCCTAGATCCTGACAGAGTATATACATATGATGGGGAGGGGACTGTACATTAGGAGGGGGTGGGTGGGTGGGAGGGGAATATACATACGGCGGGGAGGGAATATAATACATGCGGTGGGGAGGAGACTGTCTATTAGGAGGTGGTGGGGGTTTTGGGCATTTACGGTGGCCAGTTTCGAATTGCAGCCTCCCGTAGGATTCATTCAGAACGCCGAACTTTGAACGACCATAGCGGACCACGGGAAGTGTAGTTTTGAGAAATTCCGACGCTGGCAGATAGCTGGCGAGGCGCTCTTCAAAATGGCCACAAAAAAACTACAATTCCCATGGTTCAACATTTCCATTTACGCTTCAGCGTCAAAAACGCGAGTGAAAAATAAAAACTTAAAATGATATAAACTCACTTTTAACCTATTGCTAAACTATTGCCAACCTAACGTTTTACATTCTACATGTATTTGTGACATAGTAGTGATAATAATACTTGAAAACGTTTGATTTTAAAAACGTTAATTTATTGCATCACTCATAAAAATACTAATATATGATAATAATGTCAAAAAGGGGTCGGTACCGTGGCCGTGGGGTGGAACAGGCAAGGGGCGGAACAAGGTAATGATGACGACGCCTGCACCGAAACTGTTATTTTCCCCATAAAATGAATGCATTGATTATACAGCTGTTACCTTATCTGCATATTTTTCCAGCACTCATCAATATATTAGTGAAGTGCTTCTATGAGTGCACATTCAGATCTTCCCCTATAGCTGTATGAAACGTAACCGCTACCAGCTCTACACTGTAGCCTTTGAATATGAGACCGCAGCCTGATAGATTTAATCATGCACAGCCCACACTGATCGCCATACTGTACAATCTGACAAAACTTTCATTAGGCTTCCGAACTGTAAGTGAAATTAATCACTTTTATTGGTTCACACAAATACTGTATATGGCCAAAGGGAACTAATTTGTTCATGGCCAGTGTTATAATTCGATTTTAAAGCTGATCAAATGGTATAAAATTGTTTTTCTTTCCCCTAAAAGCTACCAGAAATAAGTGCGGTTAAACATAAATCTCTGTGTAGCAACGTAGCCCATAGCCGGAAGACGAGTGAGCCTTATGTCTTCCAGGGGATCCTCCTCTGGCTGATCAGTAGATGTTTGGTTTCCCATGCGGGAGGCCCGGGTTTGAATGAGGGTTTGTTACAGTGGTGCCATGGCATATGGCTATTATATCACAGCTAAGGTGCTGTCAGATAACTACGAACTACGCCCCTTAGCTGTGATATTGTAGTATCTGTTAAAGATACTTGGTACGTGCGTTGTCGTCCTAAAACGAGAAGTAATACTCTTGTTAAGAATGGGATGTCCAGACAGGCGCTTCCGATGCTTCTTGAAAGTTTTATTAACAAAAGCAAACAATGGTTGCTTCTTAAAAACACTTGTTGTATCTCAAAAACACTGGTTGTTTACAATAGTTCAAGGTCTGAATCTGCATCCAAACTAGTCTAACAAAATGGCCGCTGGTCTTATCAACAAGAGTCCTCTGTGTCCACTTCTTTGGCAACATAAATATAACTTGTTCTTCATCGATGAGGCAGTCCTGTTCTCCGTCTTCTTCCTCTTTCTCTTTCATCTCCCGTCTTCGTTCAAAACCACCATATTTATAATGAATCATGAGCCAGCTCGATGACATCATTTTCAAAGTGACCTCATTTTTGCCGGCCCAATCAGCATCGAACCTTTGGTACATTTCAAACAACAATGAACTGTGAACCTCCTCCATCAGCAAATGGCTACATTAACCATATCTTGTAATATAGGTCAAATCCACTTGAATTAATCTTTAGTTTACTACAATATACCAATATTATTCTTGGTCTTGTTTTACATAACATCATCATATCATTTAGAATATTTTTCTCATATTATTACCCCATATTATTAAAGTAGTTTTGATTTGGATTGTGAGTTCACTGTAGTTCTTTAAACAAGCAGTTTTACTTTCAAACAATGGTGTCATAGTTATCTATTAAATCTCTGTAAAAATACATTTAAAAAATGTTTTCCTTCACAGAATATGCATTCTAATAATAACACTTGGTCTTCCTTAGTATAAACAGTTTCTACACCAGATTTACTTTTAACACATATTCATTTGAAGCTGTAATGTTTTTTACGTCATTTGTTGAAGACTTTCTTTACTCAAACCTTAAATTATATATAATTTGGTCTGTCTTCACACAGCTGGGACCATCTGGTTCTTGCAGCCACAGTATACCTTAATTTCACATCCTGGCCTGAAACTACTCATTTACCTGACCAAACTGGCCTCTTTGTTCCAAAGTCTTTGAAGCTCCGGTACGTGTGAACTTTAATCAAGAAATTCAAATAGCCTACTGTTCTGAATTTAGCTACGTTACCAAGCTTTTATTATTACCATTCCATTGTCTTCATATAAGCTGCCTTGCATGTAAATTAGCTGATTTAATTGCCTACCAACAACCACATAGTGTCAGCCCTCTAACCACTTACTCTTGGGAAGTCAATCCAAAGATTTTCATCTTATTTCAACAAGGGAATTTCATCCTTGTTTTGCACTCCCAAGTATAATTAATCAGATAATTATACGACAATATAATAACTATATGCCATGAAGTGAGCTATTGCTTTTATAAAACAGTTACCAAGTAGGCTATGGCAATGTGAAAGTAAGACACACTTACATTTAAAGGTTTATACTATTTGGAAATAGTTGTCACTGCTTGCTGCAGGCTAATGCAGAGCCAGTTGACTAATACCAAGCCCCACCCTCTTTTTTTAACCCTCAAATCACAACCATGCCTTTTTCAGTCAAGCTAGTCTTTAGTTCAGTCCTTTTCTTGACCCTCCAATCACAACCATTGCTTTCCTCAGTCAAGCTAAGAGAGGGCACAGGTGAAGATGAAGGTGACGGGTGCATAGGAGAAGACTGAGGGTCAACAACTTAACGTTCGGCATCCCACCGGTGGGACATTTTGCACTTGCACGCACTTTGCGCTCGTCTGCCGGCTCCGGGCTGCGTTTCTCCCGATCATTCAATACATTGTTGGAAAGTTAAACTTTCCGCCGTTCGATCGACACCACTGGCGACCTATTGCGTGCTTTCAGTCTCAAGTTACAAGGCGAAATATCCGCAGAGTCTCATTTGACAAGACGTGACCACATCTGGTTGGGAACGGTCCTGAACTGACCACTCATCGCTGATGGCGAAAATGATTGACCACCGTTGTAGCCAAGGAGCGTCTGCTCTGAAAGAGATCCCGAAAGAGACCCTTAAGACAAAGTAAAAAGCAACTCAGTGACATTGGTGTCCACCTTCAGCCCTATTTCTAGAGATATGTGTGATATTGTTAAGAAATACTGGTACATTTTAAAGTCAGATCCTAAGATCACAAGTGTGGTCCAGGAGCCACCCAAATACTTCTACAAATGGCAACCTAACTTAAAGGGCCTGTTAGTTAAAACAGATTTTCCAAAACTATTTATCCATTTTATGGCTAATATTCCAAATGGCAATTTTCCATGTTTGTCTTGTACCCAATGTCATAGCATGATTAAAGATACATTTTATTTACAACAAGTATAGGTATGAGTATCACTGTTAGAGGCCGGATCACCTGTAATTCAGATTGTGTGGTTTACTTGCTCAAATGTCCTTGAAACCTTTACTATGTTGGAAAAACAAGAAGACGTTTTAAAAATCGTATTTCTGAGCACAAATGTTCTATAAGAAGAAATTACGAGAAGTCTTCAGTTGCAAGGCACTTTAATAAGTTATGACATGATATTTCTGGCTTAAAATACATGGGTTTAGAGCAAGTCTTGAGACCGCCAAGAGGGGGCAACAGAGACAGGCTCTTGCTACAAAGGGAAAGCTTTTATATACATTTTCTGGATTGTTTAGATGAGGAACATGTTTTGACCTGTTTCATTTGATTATTTATTTATTAATTATTATTATTTTTATTTATCATTCTTTATATTTATAATTTCAAGACTGCTGCTATGGGTCAAAAGTGTTTATATTTCAGTAGTTTCAGATGTAGTCCTAGTCTTTATATATATATATATATATATATCTTTCTGATTTCCATGCTTCTGAAGAGGTTGTGCTTGTAAGTTGTATTTTGTGCAGATTTCTTGTTGGAATGTGGTGTCACTTCCTATGTTGTCACTTCCTGTTTGATTTGTATACATTTGGTCACTGACCCTTCATGCTTCATGCAAGCCATTTTTCTGAAGAAGGTGTGTTCACACCGAAACTTCATGATTTCAGGCTGCCAATACATTTGAAAAACCTGGAGTGCATGCCTGGAATTTCTTTCCTTATTGTGTAAGAAACATCAGCTACCTTTCAAAAGAGACCAGACTCATGCATGTGCTATAAGTATAAAGTATAATAAATCGCAAATTACTTTGGTTATACAATCGTCAGGCATTTTATGCTAAATGTCGGGTATGCTTAAGGGGTTAAACAGCAAACTGCTCCTGCATACTGTCTGCTTCAGACACATTTCAAAACAACAACCTTCATCAGAATACTCTTGATTTTATTCAACCATTAATTGGACAATGATACACATTTTAAATGAAACAATATCCCTTTGAGAGCATTATAATCTGATTAACCCTTATTCCTGATACTGTATCTGAAGGACCTCACCAGACCACTCTTGTTCCACTCAAGCCTCAACCCTTCCCACCGAGAGGAGCCTCAACCCTTCCCACGAGAGGGGCCTCAACCCTTCCCATGAGAGGGGCCTCAACCCTTCCCACGAGAGGGGCCTCAACCCTTCCCAAAGTGATTTCACCCCGGCAGCCTAATGCTATCTGCAGTTCCGTGGTCCCCTGTGCCTCACCTAATCCCCTCACTGCATCCATCCTCAACCAATCACAGATCTCTGGTCTCTCACCTCGCGTTTTATCCTCTCCTGCTAGAATTCACCTCCTACGGGGAAGTCTCAAGTGTACTGCAGTTCCTTTGAAGTTCCACTCAAAACACAAACGCATGTCTGCACTGGAATCCGGTTCCACTACACACACACACGCACGCACGCACGCACGCACGCACGCACGCACGCACGCACGCACGCACGCACGCACACACACACACACACACACACACACACACACCACAGATGCACACAATGTCTAGTTCCTTTGTAGTTCCACACAATACACACACTAGGGGTGGGGAAAACTATTTATACAGCAATATATCGTGATACTTTGCATGCCAATATTACATTGATACAGTGACACCAGTCTCAATATTTATTAAAGACTGTTGTTAATATTATAATATTAACTATTACTAATATTGTTTTTACTTGACAATCCCATTTTACTGCAATACAAAATATTAGAATGAGGTGAATAGACCAAACATTTTATCTTAGATAAAACAGATGATATATATTTTATTGCAGATGTTAACAGAGTTTTCCGTTGGGGACATACTTAATAGTTAATAATAATAATCAAATTGTTAGTGTTTATGAAAGAGAGACTATGCAATTTTGTTTAATGTAAAATTGGTCAGTTTGTGGTGCACACTAAATAATCTGATTTGTGTCAATTCTATGATTACAGTAAATGCATACATCATTACCATCATTCCTGCTTTTAGCCTTTTTATGGGTATTTTTTCTTCTTCAGTTACACAGATATCGTGACGTATCGTAGATTGTTTGTCACAGATATCGTGTATCATGATATTATCATTATCAAGGGCCGAATATCAGTATTGTGAGTTACTCGTATCGTCCCACACACAAATACACACACACACACACACACACACACACACACACACACACACACACACACACACACACACACACACACACACACACACACACACACACACACACACACACACACGGGGGCGGACCTAGCCCATTTGGCGCCCTAGGCGAGATTCACCACTGCGCCGCCCCCCCCCCCCCCCCCCCCCTAACGTTAGTCTTTCTTTCCTCAACGTTCAATTCTATAAACACTTGACCGATACCCATCAATGCACAGCGCTCTAGCATGTTCTGACTGTGAACACCTAAAGCTGAGGCTCAGACCGACCGACCGTTTTAGATTTTTGGCTCATTTTCCCTTATGTTAGAATTTTTTTAATGTAAAAATAATGGTTGCAGATATAGAGGGGGGCGCCAAAACTGCACAAAAAAAAAAAAAAAAAAAAAAATTGGCATCCCCCTCTGGGTGGCGCTCTAGGCGACCGCCTATATCGCCTGTAGGAAGGTCCGCCCCTGCACACACACACACACACACACACACACACACACACACACACACACACACACACACACACACACACACACTAAGGCTGAGCCCGAACGTTCGAACATTCGAACGTTCGTTCGTTACACTGACATTCAGACTTTAATTAATGGGTTCGAACGTTCGGTGAAAAAAAAATAAAGGAGGCGCACAGGGTTGAGGCGATGTGAAGCGGCGCGTCCCCCGCGGCGCTCGGCTCAACCAGTATGGTCTGCCGGGCTGTAGCTGGATACTATTCTCTCAACCAGAGCTCTCAACCAATGCAATAGAACAATTTTGATTGACAGGCGATTCTGCCAATTACGTCACACCGCTTGCACCCGCCTCTGCTGTTACCACCAATCGGCAAGCGTTTATTAGTTTTTTACTTCCGGCAATGCCGCCATTGATCTGCTTGCGAGAAGCACAACAGACTTACCGTAGCTAATACGTCAGCTCCCTGCCGAGGAAGTAAAAGTCGTAACAAGGTTTCCGTAGGTGAACCTGCGGAAGGATCATTAATGAATACCAGCCTTTTTCGGCCACGGAGCGCGAGCTTCCCAGGTGGCCAGCATACTCGGCACGATTCCGGCTACCGGTCGGCACACTCGGCACATGTCCGGCACGGCACGCCAACGATGAGCCGGCCTCTGGCCCGGTAATGGTTGCCGTGCCAGAGCCGACTCGGCCTCGCCAAAGATAAACCGGCTCTGGCCCGGCAATGGTTGCCGTGCCAGAGCCGACTCGGCCTCACCAAAGATAAACCGGCTCTGGCCCGGCAATGGTTGCCGGGGCAGAGCCGAAGTTTCAGTCAAGCGCCGCCGCCCCCACACACAACAGCGGTGTGATTGGCAGAATCGACTGTCAATCAAAATTGTTCCGTTGAGACCACCGCAACACTTCCGTCAAATGAGTGAATACAGCTGTACTGTACCCACTCTGCAGTCTGTCAATAAAGCTTTCAATCAATCAATCAATCAATCAATCAATCAGACAAATGCATAGAAAAGCCCTTATTATAACCAAATAACAAAAAATTATATTATTGTTTATGAAAATGTTTTAGCCCTATGCTTGCCTATTATTTTAATGGCAACAAATAAAATAATAATAATAAAATGTTAGAGGAGTGGAGGTGGGTGTTAGAGGAGTGGAGGGGGGGGGGCAGAGCCTCATAAAGCTAACATTAGCTGCACTCATAGGAGCCTGTTGATGTAGCCTCATAAAGCTAACATTATAGCTGCACTCATAGGAGCGTGTTGATGTAGCCTCATAAAGCTAACATAGCTGCACTCATAGGAGCGTGTTGATGTAGCCTCATAAAGCTAACAAGAGTATATGTAATACTGTGGTTAAGGCCTTTAACTATAGTTAGCAGCTCATAGCTAACATAACAATACTGTGGTTAAGGCCTGCAGCAGCTCAGTAGCTAACATAACAACTGTAGTTAAGGCCTTTAACCAGCAGCTCAGTAGCTAACATAACAATACTGTGGTTAAGGCCTTTAACTGCAGCTCAGTAGCTAACATAACAATAGTGTAATGCCTTTAACCAGCAGCTCACTGCATAGTGCACTTTAAAGATAATTAGATTAGTATATTTGTGAGGTTACTGATTTATTATTTACATTGAAAAGATACAGAGATAATTTGTTAAAGCTGGACCAGCACACTACACCTAGGTTAGTAAATCCTAGGCCCAATCCACTCCCTCTGCTAAAGCTCCACTCCTGCACTAAGTCGGGGATTCAGTTGGACTCAGATCTGCTGCGTTCCCCCCTACCGCTGGTGACAGTGTACATCTCATAAAGTAGGGATAATCCACCCTGCTACACAAACATCTCAAAACAAACTGGTCAGACTACTGCTTGACCTTACTTCTAGAACCCACCTCGCCCCTGCCCACGTGACAACCTAGGATGGCTTAGAGTAGACGACAGAGTACAGCAACTTGCAATGGGCCTGTCTACACATACACGACCAAGGTATATGTGTACATGTCAAAATACTTCCCAAAGGTCAGTGAATACCACGACGACAACACCATGGGAGCTCCACAAATCATGTTAAACCCAGATTCAGCTCAAACAGGGACTAAACACGTTTCGAGATTATGCCACATCAATGTGGAACGCCCTACCCAAAGATGTAAAGGAATGTGAATCACTACCCACTTTCAAAACCACTCTCAAAGAACACCTACGGGAGACTGCAATTCGAAACTGGCCCCTGTAAATGTCCTAACCCAACCCCCTCCAATGTACAGTAAAGTACCAAACATGGTTCTGTCAATATTCCAATGTACAGTTGTGCTTGTGCAGTTGTACAGTGTCCCCCACCCACCCCTCCTACCCAACCTACCCCCCCCCCCACCCCACCTATAATGTACGGTTCTACGTCAAATATATACTCTCTTTTCTAGACTATTTTTGTATCACAAACAGTAGGCCCTACTGTATTTGCAAATCTGGTCATAAATGTATAGAAGTGTCTATCTGTATGTCACATGTCATGTTATGATGAATTGAAAATGGGGGACCCTGATGTAAACATGACGAAAGTCTTTCTCTGGTCTGCATGCCCTTAACAATTGTATGTATTGAGCTGTACTGTATTGTACCCATTCTGCAATCTGTTAACAAAGTTTTCAATCAATCAATCAAAACCGTGGTCAGTCTGTGCGGAGAAACAAGGAAGAGCATGGTTGCCAGATCGGATTAACAATATCCGAACCGCCCATTATTATCAAAGGTTTGTCAGATGAAGGCAGACTCTCAAATCGGGCAACACTGATGAAATTTGAATTGAAGCGCATTACAGACAGAGCCTGCACCACGTCGTGAGCAACTGTTGCATCTTCTCCTCAGGTAATTGTGCAACACATATATTTTATTATTTATAAGTAATAAGTAAGTGTGCCGCTGATACAAATGAGTGCTGTTTAGTCTGTGTTTTCAGTGACTACTGTAACGTTATTAGCTCGATATTATGAAACTGGCGGGATCTGTAAACTACCGGAGCTGCTAACTGGCTAACGTTATGACTATGAGAGCTAACGTTGGTACCTACTGTACCCGGAGCTGCTAACTGGCTAACGTTATGACTATGAGAGCTAACGTTGGTACCTACTGTACCCGGAGCTGCTAACTGGCTAACGTTATGACTATGAGAGCTAACGTTGGTACCTACTGTACCCGGAGCTGCTAACTGGCTAACGTTATGACTATGAGAGCTAACGTTGGTACCTACTGTACCCGGAGCTGCTAACTGGCTAACATTATGACTATGAGAGCTAACGTTGGTACCTATACTGTACCCGGAGCTGCTAACTGGCTAACGTTATGAGAGCTAACGTTGGGGTACCTACTGTACCCGGAGCTGCTAACTGGCTATCATTCAGGTGGAGCTTATAGTGTGAAAATTATGCTAACCTTACTGTCATGGACTAATAAACTAACCTACACTGTAACACGCAACACTTTGATGAATATTGTTACTCAGCTGATAGAGTTGTAATAAAATATATAATTTCATTGTTGCAAATACTGTTACAGTGCTGGATCTCATCAATGAGATGAACGCAGAAGACAGCTCAAGAACAACTACTTCAAGTGGTCGTAAGTGATGTATAAATTTTTTTTATTGTGTGTGTGACTGTGTATATATAATATATACTTTTTAATCTGGGACATCATTTCAAAGAGTCATCCTGTAATGCCTTCTCTCTCTCTCTCTCTCTCTCTCTCTCTCTCTCTCTCACAAGACAGTCAAGATCTACCGGTAATAAGTGGTCATGCTTGTAAGTGATGTATAAAATGTTTTATTGTGCGTGTGTGACTGTGTATATATATACTTTTTAATCTGGGACTTTCATTTCAACAGCTGGAAAGAGTCATCCTGTAAATGCCTTCATATACTGAATGTTGAATGTCCTTAATACTTTTAGCTCTTCTGCAAATACTTCTTACAAATCAAGAAGTGTTGATGGATGCTACAGTATATTTTGTCACACACTACCAATTCATCATTCGGGAGGGGGGGGGACTTGTCTCGTTCCTCTTGTTCCTCATTAAAGCCTCCATTCATTCCATGATGACTCTTCCCTCGTTCCTTTTCTCACCACCCCAGGTGTTGGCCCAGAACTCTGGCTATGACTCTATGGAGACTCTGGTGAAGCTCCAGACAGAGTACAATGTGTCTGGCCAGCTGGTCGGAGTGGACCTGAGCACAGGTTAGTCACACTGCACCCACTGTGTACATTAACACTAGGGGTGTGGATAAAGTAATGGATGCATTGTGATGTACAGTGTGTTTTGAGAACTAAACATTCTGCTGAAAGCTATAGAGTTCTAGAATTCCAAATAAATAAAAAAAACGAAAACCTTGTAATTCTGACCCTGTCCCTGACTGATTGATTGATTGAATTGATTGAAAAGTTTATTAACAGATTGCAGAATGGGTACAGTACAGTACAGCTCAATACATACAATTGTTAAGGGGATGCAGACCAGAGAAAGACTTTCGACTTGTTTACATCAGGGTCCCCCATTTTCAATTCATCATAACATATATGACATACATGACATACAGATAGACAGTACTGCTACATCTATACATTTATGACATATCAGATTTGCAAATACAGTACTGTTTGTGATACAAAAGTGTCCAGAAAAGGAGTGTATATACATTTGGCATAGAAACTGTACATTGGAGGAGGTTGGTTAGGTGGGGTGCGGTTGGGTGGGTTGGGTGAGGGCTGTACATTGGAGGTGGGGGGGGGGGGGGGGGGGGGTTGGGAAGGGGACACAGACACATTTTACACTGTACATTTGAATATTGACAAAGCCTTACTTGGTCATTTACTGTACAACTAGGTTAGGACATTTGTAGGGGCCAGTTTCGAATTGCAGTCTCACGTAGGTGTTTTTTGAGAGTGTTTTTGAAGGTGGGTAGTGATTCACATTCCTTTACAGCTTTAGGCAGGGCGTTCCACATTGATGTGGCATAATTGCGAAACGTGTTTAGTCCCTTGTTTGATCCGAATCTGGGTTTTACATGATTTGTGGAGCTCCCTCTGGTGTTGTGATCGTGGTATTCACTGACCTTTGGGAAGTATTTTGACATGTACATGGGTACCTTGGTCGCGTAGTGTATCTTGTAGACCAGGCCCATTGCAAGTTGCTGTACTCTGTCGTCTACTCTAAGCCATCCTAGGTTGTCAAAGTGGGCAGGGGTGAGGTGGGTTCTAGGAGTCAGGTCAAGTAGTAGTCTGACTAGCTTGTTTTGAGATGTTTGTAATTTGTTTTTTAGTGCCTTTGAGGTGCTTTGGTACCATGAGGTGCAAGCATAGTCGTAGTACCCTTGAATGAGTGCTCCTGCTAGAGTCTTCAGGGTATTCTTGTTTACCAGAGAGGAGATCCGGTACAAGAATCGCGTTCGTTGGTTGACTTTTTTTATTACATTGGATGCCATTTTGTCACAGGAAAGATTAGCCTCTAGGATGGAACCCAGGTAGGTAATTTCATCTTTCCTTGTGATAATATTGTCACCCACTGTAACCGAGAAGCCGTCGGTCTTGCTGAGTTTGTTATTTGAACCGAAGAGAATGGACTCTGTTTTGCCCATGTGTAATGATAGTTTGTTGTCGGCGAGCCATATGCAGATTTTGCCTAGTTCCGAGCTGAGGGCTTTTTCAACCTGTAACTTGTTCTTGTCAGAGACCAGCAGGGCTGAGTCGTCCGCAAACAGGAACAAGTTGCAGTCACAAGCTGACGACATGTCATTTGCATAAATTAGGAATAGTAGCGGTCCTAGTATGCTTCCTTGTGGAACACCACAGCTCACTGTGAGGGGGGGGGATAGTGTACCGTTTACTTCCACCATCTGTTCCCTCCCCTCCAGGTAGGATTGTATCCAGCTCACTGATAAACTATCAAAACCAATTGCTTTTAGCTTGTCAATCAGAATGGTGTGATTGACAGTGTCGAAGGCCTTTTGTAGGTCCAGCATGACCATGCCGCAGTATTTGCCCGCGTCCACCTCTTGTTTGATGTGGTCGTTCAAGTAGAGAAGGCATGTGTCAGTGGAGTGGGATGTTCTGAAGCCAGATTGGAATTCGTAGATTAGATTTTTTTCCGCGAGGTACTTTTCGATCTGTTCGTATACTATTTTTTCCATGACTTTCGAGATGGATGTAAGGATAGAAACAGGGCGGTAGTTACCCGGGTCTAATTTGCTGCCCTTTTTGTGCAGGGGTGTTACTCTCGCAATTTTGAAGTCCTTGGGGACGTGTCCCTGTTTTATGGAGAGGTTTATTATGTGTGTGATGACTGGGGTGATGGCTGCTGCTGAGTCTCTGAGGAATTTGGAGGGGATGTTGTCATGGCCAGTGGCCTTGTTTGGTTGGAGGGCGCTCAGTTTTTTGAGTACCTCATCTGTAGTTACTATTTCCAGTTTGAAGTCGTCTTTGTGGACGCCTAGGTTCTTGTAGTATGCTACTATGTGTTCTACCCCATACTGCCCTGAGTGGGAGGGTAGTTTGTTTACCAGTGTTGTGGCTATGTTTGTGAAGAAAGTGTTTAAGTAATTGGCTACATCCAGCTTGTCTGTGATGAGCGTGTTGTCCGTCTTTATGTTTATGTTTGAGAACCTGGTTTTGAGTTTTTTACTGCAGCCTAGTTGATTGTTGAGTAATTTCCAAAGTTCACGTGGTTTATTTTTGTTTTCCTCGGTTTTGTCATTGATGAAATTTTTTTTAGCAGTTTTGATCATGGAGTTTACGTCATTTCTTAGTCTGTTTCTTTCTAGTTTGAGTTCAGTCACGTGGTCTTGGAGTTCACTGCTCGTGCTTTTGGTAAGCTTTGACTGACTTTTACGAAACTCAGAGCATTTTTTGTCTCTGGCTTTCATAGCGGTCAGTATTTCAGTGTGCATCCATGGCTCAGCGCGATTTTTTACCCTGGTGGTTCTTAGTAACTAACGTTACTACATCCGTCAACTTCCTCAAGTGATCTCTTTTGCACAGAGAACACCCACCGATGCTACTGTAGCTCTCCCTGGACTCCTATATCTGTGCTATACTAACTCTGGTCTGTACCTCTGCATTAGGAGAGCTCTCTCTTCTCCCCTACATGTATTCAGCGAACCAGCACAAACTTGTAATTTTAGTTTACAAGATTACACTTTATGACTTTATGACCTGTTTAGTGAACAGGTCATTCTGCGCTGCTGTGTGGGTGTCAACATTTAGGATCATGTCTTACTACCACATGGCTCAAATCACTGTTTGGTTATGGTCCACTGGTATTGGGGAGTTCATAATTATCTTTTGTCTTCACAGGTGATGACACCAGTGTACTGTCAATCTAACTAACTGTAACTGTCCCCTCCTACTTTTCTCCATCGCCAATCCGTCCTACAGCTCCCACCACACCTAGCGTGGCACCCCGTACCCGGCCCAGGCTAACCAACGAGTGGGATCGTAAGTGTTCTACAGCAATTACTACTACACAGTAAATCTCATTCAAAGTGTTGCATCTGTATTGAAAAATCCACTGTGGGGCACCGGAGAAGAGGACTGCGCTGCAGCTCGCTACCAATCTACATAAAAATAACGCAACGAACCATTCGGTATTTAATATAACATAATTTTTTTATCTTTGGGCATGGGGGAAGCTCAAGTCTTCTCAAGTCAAAAGGCTCAAGTCCAAGTGAAGTCACAAGTCATTGGTGTTAAAGTCAAAGTATTTTTTGATTTGGTCAAGTCAAGTCCAAAGTCATCAAATGCGTGACTCGAGTCTGACTTGAGTCCAAGTCATGTGACTTGAGTCCACACCTCTGCTACACAGTAAATCTCATTCAAAGTGTTGCATCTGGGGGGGTGAGACCTTGACACGAAATAGGGAACCATGACTCAAGACAATGGATATTTGTGTCTCAGTTCAGAACCGTTAGTTTACCACAGTTCTGCACCCAATTTCCCTGTGTAATGGATTTTTGTGACATTTTAGATATGCTTACTTTTGGTTAGGCCTCCAAATTAAGATAATCTGGACAAACCTGTCAGATGTTCTGATTTATATGTAGACCGGTTTGAGTTTATTGTAGTGATGTTACTGTGTTTCCAAATCTCAGATATTAACTTGTTAAGTGTGTTTGTTTTTTTACAGCTATTCTCCGTGAGATTTTAACTACTGTGGCAACGACTAATCAAATGATAAAGGAAATGCACACCTTACTGCAAAAAAATGGTCCAGCAGCAGCAGCACTTGTCCCAGATGGCCTTCCATTTACGATGTTACCACTTTCCACCCTGGATGACCTGAGAACCCTTGATGAGCGCATTGCACAGGAGGATGTTTATAAGCAAAAATTGGTAGGTGAAAATGTATATTTGAGGAATTGACATTTGCTGAGACTTTTGACCTATGGCCCCTTTTTTTATCTACTTTTTTTCTCCCATTCTATTTATTATTATATATTTGGTTACTTGATCATGATTAGGGCTACTTCTACGGCCTTATGCTTTTTCTTCTTTTTTTTGCTATCATGAATATGATCAGTTTCCAATTGTCTACCTATGGTGGTAATGTTCTTATGTTGGTCCACCACTCCTGAATGAAGTGTAGAGGAAACTAAACAATTTTGTCTTTCAGATCCTTTACTTGGCGATGGCTGCGGGATTGACTGTTAAAGGAACTGTTTGGAGGACTATGGCGAAACTAGTGACAAACCAGCTGGCCAAGAAAATTAACTGGCGTGGGGCAAATGGCAAGCAGGCCTTCGAGCCACTTGCAATTAAAGATGTTGTCCTGAGTAAGTTTTGCTTTATTATTATATGGTTTCTTAATCTTCTAAAGGAATAGTTCAACATTTTGGGTAATATGCTTATTTGCTTTCTTGACCAGAGTTGAGGAGATTGATACCATTCATGTCTGTATACTTTAAATATGCACGGAAATGTATGTGGATTCACGTGGATCACATTTTCAGGCCGGAAAAATCACATTCTTGATTTATTTGAGCTCTGAGCAGATGTAAATCTTCATCACTCTGACCGACTCTCAAAACACTTATAGTTGGATAAGTATCAAGAAAGCATTAAAAAAAATGAATGGAAGTTTCTTATGATAGGGCTTCACCTGTCCCATTCTTTGTCTTTTTTTATGGTCCGTGAGACTCAATGCGGGCACTAAAAGTGCATCTGATGCAGATGTAGAGCGCTATACTAAAAGGTGGCTTCAGCTCTCAGCAGATAGAGATGGAGGAAGGAGAGCGCGGGCCTTGAGACAAGTTCATTCTTAGTAAGTTGTGGTCTGTCTGTCTATGTTTACATACTTACTGAATGTTGAAGTCATTAAAACTACATTTTAACCACTCCACAGATTTCATGTTGGCAAACTAGTGTTTGCAAGTCAGGACATCTACTTTGTGCATGACACAAATAATCTTTCCAATAATTGTTTACAGACAGATTATTTCACTTATAATAGCCTACACTATCACAATTTATTGATTTAACACAGTGAAGACTGTATTGAAAACTCCACCCTGGTGACACCAGTGTACCGCTCTGTAGAAACATCAAACTCTCAAGCATGAGGTACAGAAGCCAACCTAGACATAACCAAGAAGCAGATGGAGAAATGTCACCACCTTCATTCTCAAAATCGACTTGAGAGCAAAAGAGTCCATTAGTCCAACTGCAGCCCTTCACAGTAGGCAAGACTAGAGGAGGCGGTTACAGGTGTTGCACAATCTGGTTGCAAAGAAGAAAAGATAAGGTCCTACCGACTGATTGAGATATTTGATGCATTTTCTTTGTCCCTTTCCTCTCCCACCTTCCTCTTCCCTGGGAACAGTTCAATCTATACAAATAAAATGTGTTCATTCATTCAAATGGAGTGTTTATAATATATATATAAAAAAAATCATTTCGAAGATTTTCATGTTTTTTTCTTAAGGCACAATCACATCCCTGAACTAACTATCTGTCCCCTCCCCCTACTTTTCTCTATCTATCTTTCTATCTATCCAGGAGCGGGAATCAAACCGGGAACCTCCGGATAAAGACGACTGCTCTACCGACCAAACCACTGTCGTATACAAAAACAGTAAATCCCCCAGCCATCCCTAAGTAAAGGATCTGAAAGACAAAATTGTTTAGTTTCCTCTACACTTCATTCAGGAGTGGTGGACCAACATAAGAACATTACCACCATAGACAACATTTTGAACTGATCATATTCATGCAGAGAGAGACAAGAAGATGTATACCAGTCTCGTATCTGCATTGAGTAGAAATCTATCTGGCTTAGCACAATGAATGGAAGCGGACATGACTGTGTATAGCCTTCGGGAGAGGTGTTAGTTGGACAATGCCTAGGCTAACCAGTCATGCCCGCTTCCATTCATTGTGCTAAGCTAGGCTAACATGCAGCCAGATAGCTTTCTACTCGACGCACAGAGAGGAGACTGGTATCTATCTTCTTCTCTCTCTCTGGAGAAGACTGTAAGCTAATTTCACAAAATGTTGGGAGTTTTAAGTGAACCGTCTCAAAATTGTACTCAAGTAAAACACACGAGTAAAAGTCTACTAAAGTTTCTACTTTTAAATGTACTTAGTTAAAAGTAAAAAATAGAATTCTGACTGTCTATTCTTCTGATAGCAGTGTTTAATCAAAGATCCCCGCCTTCTATAGTCTTGCACAAGGACCAATCCGCAAACCTAATACTACTCAAGTAAAGTACAAATGTACTTTTGACTAATTGCACTTTGTTCTTTACACCCATGTTGGGTGTATGGACTATTTTATTTTGTTACATGTTTTGTTAATTATCTCTCAAGGCCTGTTTTATGGTAATAAATGTTTACTAATGTTCACAGAGAGAGAGAGAGAGAGAGAGAGAGAGAGAGAGAGAGAGAGAGAGAGAGAGAGAGAGAGAGAGAGAGAGAGAGAGAGAGAGAGAGAGAGAGAGAGAGAGAGAAGAGAGAGAATACATTATTCTATATGTATGTTGGTGTAGGTATATTTACATAATGAGCAATAATGGATATTCAAATGTTTTTTATTTTTTTAAGATAATGTAAATACCACCATAGGTAGAAAGAATTTGAAACTGGTCATTCATGCTTACTGTCATCTCCAGAGAGAGAGGAGGAGATATATACCAGTCTCCTTATGTGCATTTGAGTAATCTATCTGTACTATGATTTATTGTGATGTTGATTTGATTAAACCTCATTTTGGGTGTAATGGCCCAGTAAAGTCATTAATGTGATTAATGTGATATTTCTTTGTTAATAAATGTTTAAATATCTATTCAAGTTGTCATTTTTAACTGGAAAAAGTAGCATTGTTACTTTACTTGATATTTGAGCTTTTACTGCAGAATGATGTATATTGTGTACAATGTGCACGTACACTGAGAATATATTTTAGTGAGGTAGGAGACAGCATGTAAACTTCTGAATTTTTCAATGAGGGACATGCCAATACTGAATTGGTAAAGGGAAGGGTCCTTAAATATGTGGCATTGTATTACTAATCAACCATTTCCTACTGTATTTCCGGTAATGTACGGTCATAGGCAGATAGTGGAGTAGCTCTGGCAGAATACTGGGTACACAGTAAATTCCGCTGACTCAAACTGAGTACATTTCACTCAAACTGAGTAAAATTTCTTTACTCAGTTTGAGTCAAATGTACTCTGCGGAATTTACTGTGTAGTACCAGTATTGCATTGGCAGTGTCGGCTAGGCTTCGGGCAACCAGACCTGGCCCAGTGTGTTTGGGCCGCATCTGGGCTGCTTTAGGCAACCGGACGTTCACCGCTTCCGGCAACCCCGGACCTGGCCCAGTGTACTCGGGCCGCAATCGGCCAGTCAGTCATTGCCGCCTACTGGGCCGATTACGCCAATTCCGGACGTTCACGGCTTCCGGCAACCCCGGACCTGGCCCAGTGTACTCGGGCTGGAATCGACCAGTCAGTCATTGCCGCCTACTTGGCAGATTCTGGTAACCGGACTTGGGCCGTTTAATTTCTTCCGGCCTGCCGGATACAAGCCATTAATGGGCCGGAACTTTTTGGCCACCTGGGTTCATGGTGGGAGGTGGTTGCGTTGGAAACAACTCTGGCCGAGGGTGGACGGGCGGCAGGCGTGTTGGGAGCCCGGCGGGACCCCTCCGGGGGCCCCTCCGCCGGTGTCTCTCTGTCTCTCTGCAGTCCCCCGTTCCGAGGTAGACGGTGGACGGGTCTGTTGAGGAGCCGAGGCGCGCGCCTCTCTCCCCTTCCCGTCGACCAAGAGTGAATACCGGTTATTGAACGTGTAACACTAACTATATAACGTTAATGCCACAAAACGAATGCCTTTGTTTATCTAGCCCCTTACGTGACTGCGGTGTGCAAGGGCTATTGTTTATCATAAGTAGTAACTTTGATGCAGTAGCTTGTTTATTTTCTTCTGAGTGCTTTGTTTAATTACATGTTTACATGAACAGCCACCACTGTAAACATGTTTTTCACCAATAGACTATGCAATGCCGCCTTCCGTAGGATCTATAATAATACAATAAAAAAAATTTATTATTAAAAAAAAGAAAAAAAAATCATTAAAAAAAATGTTAATAAAAAAAAAAAAAAAAAACGAACGTTCGAACGTTCGTTCGATAAACTCTGGCGAACGTTCGAACCCTAAAAACAGGGTTCGGGGACAGCCTTAACACACACACACACACACACACACACAAACGCACGCACGCATGCACACACACACACACACACACACACACACACGCGTGCTGTACTCCCACAGTGACCCTGTTTATGCTCCAATCCCCCCCCCCCCCCCCAAAAGTGACCTTGTCTGTGGCAGTCACTAGCGGACTGACCATCGGGACCACCGGGAGTTTTCCCGGTGGCCTGGCAGACTGGCATGGCCTGGCTGCCCTGGCAGACTGGCAAATGCTTTTTTTTTATTTTTACATTTGTTTGTTTGTGCCCGCAGTCAGGCCACTGAACTCCGAAGCAGGCCAGGTCGGTATACATGTTTCTATTTGCGCATATATAAGTTCAGGCAAGCAGGCAGGAATGCGTGATTTTTTTCCGTAGCCGGAGTTTGCGAAGACGCTCTCTGATTGGCTAGCCCGGGTACAGCGAAGACCCTCTCTGATTGGTTTAGCTCCGAAGGGCTCGTACATAATATTCTCTGCTTCGAAGTGGTTATGCTTTGGCCTCTGCCGAAACCCGGGAGATATGAACGTTTTGGATCGCTCTAGAATGGGTGAAGACGGACATCGGACTAAAATTGAAAGAATGAGACGAAAGCGGGGCGCAATCAGAGGTGTTTCTACAGAAGTTTTGAATCAGATGGACATTGAAATTGACGTGGAAACTCCAGATGTTGATCACTTGATCACTTTATTGGATGTACTGCTGGCCTGGGAGTTAAAGAAGACAGTTTGTTGGAACCTGACCGGGAAATAGAACAGCTATAAGTCTGATGGATGATTTGGATGCTGATATTGAAGCCGCGGAGATGGAAGGAACACGTCATTATGTTGACCTGACGGCAGCAGCGCGAGGGTGAGTGATACTATAATGAATCGATAGATCACAGAGAGCGCCAGTGAAGTAGAGAAATGTAATGTAACGTGCACCGGTAAACTTCTATAAAGGACACTTTCGTATTATAACCCGACATTTGGACAATCCATTATTTGGAAAGTAGTTTCAAGGCCCTCGACCTAGCATACCGTGCGGCAAAGGGAACCGCTCCTGACTACCTCCGGTCAATGGTCTCCAACTACACACCCTCAAGACCCCTATGCTCTGCATCTTCTGGCCGCCTCAGACCTACTCCTATCCGAGCTCCGGGAGGGTCATCAAAGAGAAGCCGCCTATTCTCAGTCCTTGCCCCACAATGGTGGAATGAACTACCCACCCCAGTTAGAACAGCCGAAACCCGTCCAATCTTTCACCGTCGACTAAAGACGCACTTCTTCAACCATTATCTGAAATTAAAAAAAATGTAAAAAAAAAAGATATCTAACCCTAACTAACCTTACTGTCATACACACTTGTCCTAATAAACTAACCTACACTGTAGCACCCAACACTTTGATGAACATTGTTACTCAGCTGATAGAGTTGTTCTGAAAATATGGCTAGGGCTTAGAGGTTAAGGCATATCAGTGGAAAATTAACTGCTGATTCTGTTTAAAGAAATACAACTCTAGTCTGCAGGCTTTGCACACATGAAACGGGACAATTTCAAAGCTCAAAGAATATATTTAAGAGTTTTTCTTTTCAAAAGGCCATAGCGAACGCCCCTGGTTCACTTTTGCCATGATCGCTCCTGATCTTGACTGCCTTGCGTTCTTGTCTTGCAGAGTTTTTGCTATCCTCTCCCATTTTCTGCTGCTGTTGGCTCTCATTCAGAGTAGGGGTGTACCGGTACACAGAAGCCACGGTTCGGTACGTACCTCGGTATTGGGGTCACGGTTCGGTACGAGTTCGGTACAACAGAAACAAAATATTTCTAATAATTATATAATATATATATATTTTTTTATATATTATATTTATGATAATAATAATAATTATTATTAAATAGAATAATTTTCTATAGGCTTGCCATGATAGTCAGTGATACTGGTGTCATTCTGTGTTCAGGCATCCACTTGCCTACTGCCCCTTTAACAACTTATCCTTGCGCATCCTTAAGTTTCAGTTTCACTTCCAGAGAGAATTAACTTCACGACGAGATTGAAGACTAGCGAACAGATGACATGTTACTTACAACAATGGCAGAGGATTATTTGGATTTAAACACAGTGGAGCTCAGATGATCTGTCCGGAAAAGTATGTTTCTTCTTTTTATTTGATTGTGCCTGGCTGTGAGTCCGGCGGGGGAGAATGTTGATGTGTTTGTTGGCGCGCGTGTGTGTGTGTCGGCGACGCGTGTGTGTTTCTTTCCATTGGTTTAATTTGGTTAACGTTATTGAGCGCACAAGAAAACAACCCTGCAGCTGTTCCAATTTAAATGTGCCTTTCTCGTGCACTTTCGCCACTCTGAACTGAAGTCGGAGAGGGAGGGATGCGGAGCGTTTTGCGCGCGCTCCCGACTGTGTGTGTGTGTTTCCCCACGCGTGCCGTGTGTGTGGGGTTCTCCGTTTCCCTCTCTCCCTCTCTGTCTCTCTCTCTCTCTCTTTTTTTTTGCTATCCTCTCCCATTTTCTGCTGCTGTTGGCTCTCATTCAGAGTAGGGGTGTACCGGTACACAGAAGCCACGGTTCGGTACGTACCTCGGTATTGGGGTCACGGTTCGGTACGAGTTCGGTACCGGTGTGCCGCGCGCTGTTCTCGCATGTGCGACTGGTGTGTTTGCGCTGAGGCGTATTCGCCGTATGGCGCGCGTACCGCACCGTGATTGCCGTACCGTAAATTCGCGGGACGAATACACGTACCGTTACACCCCTAATTCAGAGAGAGTAGCTTTGAATTGGCATCAGGTGGATTGGAGTAAGAGAAGCGAAGATGTTTCGGTAACTTCCTCTTTTTGTTCCGCTTTTCCGCAGCGGACAGTGACAGTGACAGATGTGCTCACCTCCCTTTTAAACGTTTCGCCATAGAGGTTTTGTACTTCAGGTTGATACACCTCACGCGGCAACATATCAACATATTAATTAATTTTACCATTAAGACCTCGCTGTTTTTAACCTTGCCCCACTTACATTTACATTTTGTCATTTACAGTAGGTGACGCTGTACGACAAGTCAGCAGGAAGGGTATGACTCTTACAACTGAGTAACAATGTTCATCAAACAGTGCTGAAACTTGGGTGCTGCAGTGATGAGTGCATAGTAAGGAGATATTAGTATAGTAGGAAGAGTGCATGATAGTATAAGACAGATATTCACTTAGAGCAGCACTTCCCTAGCGTGGGTTTGGTCTCGACTGATAAGACAGAGAGAATCTCTGCAAATTGCCTGTAAGAAGGTCTGACCATATTGGAACAGGTTGGGAGGAAATTGGAGAATAGTTTTTCTAGGGGCTTGCTTCTTCAATCTGCTTTGTCAATGTATCTTATTTTCACGGCTGCCGAGGCAGATACAAAGTCGTCTGTGAACGTAGACATAGTTATTCCCGGCATAAGAAACGCACAGTTTCCTTCTGCTTCATATTCACATCCCTCCTCACCAGCCTCTGCCACTTTGCCGTTTGTTCATGTGACACTTTGCGTTTGCTTCTTAAATAAATCTATCCAGACTGGATGAAATTGTCACATGTCAAATTCTCCTTGCTACCAAGTACAATGCAAACATCACAAATAATATAGCATGCATTTCAGCAAGGTTAGTGGTATGCAACAGTAGGCTGAAGATGTACATTCCAAACCGGCGCTTGTGATCTTTTCTGTCAGCCGTAGTGCTCGTCGCAGACTTGTCTTTCTCCTCGCATCAAATGGCTTTTACATGCTCTAATTGCACAGGATTGCTAATCCCTTTTGTCTGCTGCTCCAGTAACTGTTTGCCAGCAGCGCTACAGGTATGAAGTCAAACTGTCTCCTTGAAGATATTCATGCCTGCTTTCAATAGCACTATGGCTCGGTCGTGCTGGGGTCGTGTCGCGGCCAAGCATCTCCCTGTCCTCTTTCTCTTATGCCATCGAGTGGGTTTTTTCTCAACCTCTCCTTGAGCACGAGCTCCTTAGGGGCGACAGCGGCTCAGAAGGACGAGCGGTCGTCTGGTAATCAGAAAGGTTCCCGGAAGTGTCCTTGAGCGAGACACTTAACCCCTAACTGCTCCCGATGAGCAGGTTGCCACCTTGCATGGTTGCCTCCATGTTGTCGGTGTGTGAGTGAATGTGTAAATGTGAGGAATAAACTGTAAAGCGCTTTGGATGAAGGCGCTATACAAATACAATCCATTTACCATCCATTTACCATTTACGTGAGTCACTAACTATGAAGGCAAAAGGCAGTGAAAGGTTCGATCATCATTATAACTGCATTCTTGAGTGATTTTACACTTCACTACACCATCAGTTGCATCCCAGGAAATAGCAATGTTTGTTTAAATAATGCCATATCCCTAGCTCTGTAAAACAAATAACAGCAAAGGAAGTAATTTTTTTTTACTTTGCACAAAGCCAGCTAACTATTGCATCAGGTTTGCCATTGTGTTCATATTGTTTCTCATGTAACAGCAACAGCATCTTGTTGTCATCCAAATATGAACTCTTGCGTTCCTCCTGTTTGAGTATAGTTGTGTCAACACCCACTCAAGGCCTGTTCCTAGCTTCCACAGAGCTGCGGTTCGCAGGTACCAGTTTATTACAGAAAACAAACACAAGAACAATCATGTTTTCACGTTAAACTACTAAACAACCTTTGACATTCTAAAACTCTCTCTGAAATGCTTCTCATTACCTCAACTCACGCACCAACATACACACACACATACAGATGCAGCTCTTAGGACTCTGAGCTCTGCTCTGCACTGCTACTGCGGTAACCATGCATCCACCATTAGCGTGGCAGCGCTGTTAACAAGGTGTTAACGATGCTGCGCCCTTGCAGTAGAGGTGCGATTTTTAACTCATTAATGGCCAGACCCGAGATATCTCGGGTTAACTCACCATGTGATATCTCAGATTTAGATCCTTTGATCTTTTTCCTCTGGTCCCCGTTCTAAATCATCATCCGGATCATTCTAGCTGTCCCTGCCTCATTTGTATATGTTTGAATTGCAATGCAGATCGACTATCACCAGGTGGCGGTATCGTCCGTGTCTGAACTGCAATGGCTTGGGGTTGATACTCAACCTCACTTTCATTTCTCCTTGGTAGTGGCCCCTCCTCCAGCTTGAACAGAAATTCACATTGATCGCAGTGGCGTCGTTTCAGTAAAAGCCAAGGTATGGCGAGGAGGGATGGGGGGGGGGGGGTCCCAAATCAGTTGTGCAATAGTCACTTTTGGTGAGTTGTTTCTATACAATTCAGTTATATGACATTTAGGTATGACACAGGACTACACAAGCATTTTTAGTATAGAAATGTGTCAACAGACTAAAGCAGGGAACCACAATGATTTTGCATACAAATTATGCAGAATGTAATATCATAACTGTCTATTATTTTTCTTGCAATTGAGCAAATTTTCCTTAGGTACGGTTTTGAGGTGTGTGTTCAACAGAATGTATCAAAAACACATTAACAAAAAGTATGGGTTACTGAATGCTGAACTGCACTGTTATAATCACTAAGCCCTTGTAAGACCTTACCTGTGTCCCTGTATCACTTGTCTCTGCTGCCCTTTGATTAAAAAACATCTGTATGTCCATTTACCTTTTTTTTTGGGCATATTTCAGTTAGTCACAATAAAAGTCACCTAGTAAAAGTGAGATAATTGACAATATCAAAACATGCTAGGGCTGTACCGAATAGTTCGAAGCTTCGTTCATAATGTTGACATTCAAATTCTAAATCAACAAAAAAAATTGTAATTATAAAAATATTATAATTTTTTATTTTTTTTTATTATAATTTGCCAAGGTATGGCGAGTGCCATACCTTGCCATACCAAAACGATGCCCCTGATTGATCGCCTCGAAATTCCGTTGCCTAAGCGTATTTGACCATCGAAACGTGTATAGACATATACACTGTTAATCACGATGGCGATGCGATCACTTGGAATTATTCTTCTTGGAATACCTTCTGGCTAAGGTGAATGAATGAATGAATGAATGAATGAATGAATGAATGAATGAATGAATGAATGAATGAATGAATGACAATTGTTAAGGGGATGCAGACTAGAGAAAGACTTTCGTCTTGTTTACATCAGGGTCCCCCATTTTCAATTCATAGTGAAGGTAAGGGACATTCTATGTAAATTTTACCGAATCTGAAACGTGTTTTTCTAACGATCACATTTTTGTGTTTCACCAGACGAAAAACATGCTTTTATCTCGCAATCTATGAAAAAAGATTGGATTTTCTTGGAAATGTGCGATGTTTAGCGTGTAATAAACTACAAACTACAGTGTGTAGAAACAAACAATTTTTCCCATGTCGCACTACAAGTAATATCTGTCAAAATGAGCCACACCATGTCTCCACAGCTATAATACAGAAAACACACACAGCTTCGCAAACATAGTGAAACGACCGCGGAAACGACTATCAAGCTGGCAATCTAGCTATAATGATAAGCGAGATGCACGGCAGTCAAAGAGTTAAGAGCTGGATCTGTATACGACACACAATATCATTCCATGCTCAAGGTATGTTCATTTGTGTTAAGGCTTAGGCCATGTCCACACTAAAACGATTTTGGTCGTTTTAGGCAAAGTATTTGATCGTTTGCATCGTTCTGCCACACGGAACTGCGTTCTGGCAGCCTGAAGACTTTTTGATGTGCGCAATTCTCAAGACGCCTGGAGACGCCCCCCATTGCACCACCATCTTTACAAGCGATTCGCGGCTTCTCCTGAACCAATGACGCTTTGGCCCACCTCTCCCTTACCCCGCATGCGCAAACTCTCAGCCAACATCACAACAACAAGTAGTTGCGTTCGTGGTGCAGAAGCTATTGAGCCTGATCGGGCTTTTTGCGGCAAACTGTTCCATAGCATACCCCTTCAGTTAATAATGACAAATCCTCTCTTACCTTGACGATTAAAAAGCCTCCATAATTTAGACAATAAAGCTGTAGCCACTAG
Source organism: Notolepis coatsorum (assembly GCF_963971535.1). Lineage (NCBI taxonomy): Eukaryota > Metazoa > Chordata > Actinopteri > Aulopiformes > Paralepididae > Notolepis > Notolepis coatsorum. The sequence goes on along the minus strand of NC_140168.1, from coordinate 39,127,101 downwards.
CCAGCCAACTAGCATTGATGCTATTCAAAATGCTATCCACATTAGCTAAATAGGTAACCAAGTAAATACAGACAACGTTTGCTAGTCGAAATGACTGGACACACACAGGGACAAGTTAAACATCAATAAATTAATTTATTCCAACAGGTAGTTTGAGCCGGCGGTCTCTCTCTCTCTCTCCACTCCCGAAGTATGTTGTGCCGTGTGTCTCTGGAAAAGTATGTCAGCTCACTTCACTTCTTCGATTTCGTGTAACGGAAAACTTTTTTTAAATGAAAACGAAACAGACCAAAATTGTTATAGTGTGGACATGGCCTTAGATGCTATTTTCGCTAGGTGTGTAATGGTTTGTGTGATGATTGTAGTTTTGTTCCTTTGTGTTTTATTGTATAGTGTGTAGTGTGTGTGTGTGTGTTTCTTTTCCCTGGCTTCCCCCTCCCTTCTCTATTAGCTCCTGTAATTTGGGTGAACATTTGTGCGCCAGTGTTTTTTTTTTTACATTTTTCACTACTTGTGTTTTTCTCTTTTTCCCTGTGTAGATTTGGTGTGTCACTCTGGCATTGCCCCGGCTGCTTTCGTGTCCCTATTTATTTTTAGTTTTAGTACACCAAGGCTGTCATTTATTTAATTGTATTATTTCACATTTTGGAGGCAAATAAAAGTCTGTCTCTCAATAGCATAATAATTACAATAATTCATATGGAGCTTTAATTAGCTATTTAAAAAATCTAAACTATCTAACTGCATCTTGTTCATTATCCAGTCTTTATTTGGTATTTTTATGACCCAGTTATTTGCAGCCATTCCTTCATTCCCTCCCAGACTGCTTCCATCTTTTCACTGAATGAGGCATTTCCTGCTCTCAGCTCAGATACTGTACGGTGGTGCTTCATCTGTCTACCTGCACTGCTAGGGGTGCACCTCCTCTATCCTGTACAATGTGGCTTCATCTGTCTACCTGCACTGCTAGGGGTGCACCTCCTCTATAATGTACAATGTGGCTTCATCTGTCTACTTGCACTGCTAGGGGTGCACCTCCTCTATCCTGTACAATGTGGCTTCATCTGTCTACTTGCACTGTTAGGGGTGCACCTCCTCTATAATGTACAATGTTGCTTCATCTATCTACCTACACTGTCAGGAGTGCACTTCCCCTGTCTTCATTACAATAGAAAAGGCCCCAAATGCTCTTTTAATGGTGGCTTTTATCGTCTGCTACCAACGTTTCCTCTAAGAAGCAGAGCACATTTACACATGGGTTTTTAACGGCTGGGATCGCCGACTGAAGGATATTTAACTGGTACAGCCTCCAGGGATGTATGAGGATATGTATTATAGATGGGAAGAAGGTGCTACGCTACTTACAGACACTGGCGGAGGAGTAGGGGGGGGGGGGGGGGTTGTATGTGACTTTAGTCTCAGTAGGGCCTCTTGCATTCTGTGTTACATATACATGAAGTATAGGTAAGGATGCAAGCAACCTGTAAATAAACAGATAAGCGCACATGTGCATGGAATATGTGTCCATAATTGTCTCCCTTTACAGTATGTTTGTGTTTGTCTGTCTGTCTGTGTGTGTGTGTGTGTGTGTGTGTGTGTGTGTGTGTGTGTGTGTGTGTGTGTGTGTGTGTGTGTGTGTGTGTGTGTGTGTGTGTGTGTGTGTGTGTGTGTGTGTGTGTGTGTGTGTGTGTGTGTGTACTTGCATGGTGTGTGTGTGTGTGTGTGTGCATGTATATGTTTTTATGTGTGTGTGTCTGTGTGTGTGTGTGTGTGGGTGTGTGTGTGTGTGTGTGTGTGTGTGTGTGTGTGTGTGTGTGTGTGTGTGTGTGTGTGTGTGCGCGCGCGCGCACATGTAGACACAACCTCTGCACACCGCTCAGGCTGAGGACAGTCTATTAAATGATGCCTATTAAAAGAGAGTTGAGGAATATTCAGAGTTAGGGAACACTGCATGCTCGGGATGTGAGGGTAAGATGCAGCGGGGGGTAAAAGGCGGAGGAGGGAGCCTTTAATCATGACTAAAGTGGCAGAAAAGTAGCACTTATAGTGCAACACAGGGTTGATCTCACCATTGTGTCTTTACGGCTGAGAAACCTTCCGACGGGAAAATCGAGGGCCATTTAAAAGGTAAACATTTGTCGCTGTGCTATTAGCTTGCCATCACTGCTCTCTCCGCATTTATCCAATTATGACTTATTGTTAAAGGGGCACTTCGCCAAAGAATTTATAAATGCTGATTTATTTTTGCACATAATTGCACACACATCCAAAATCTCTGAACTGTTTAGCAGACATTCCTTTAGTTTGACAGTTGTTTGAGATTAAATGAGTTTGAACATGGCCACCAGGGACATTGAATCCTTGTGTCATTTTAGAGCATGTTGGAATGATAAGGTAGCAGCCCCTATAAGACAATGTATTGCTATTTCTTTGTTATCATTTCATGGAGCTGTGATTAACACAAGACAGGGGTTTAATGTCCCAGATGATATTACTGGTGGCCATATTCAAACTAATTTACTCTCAATAACAGTCAAACTTCAACAAAAGCTTCCCTATGATTTGCAGAAAGAGGATTGTTGAAGCAGTCTTTCCACCCTTTTACCCCTAGACACGGTCTATCATTCTGCTCTTAGATTCATTACTGGTGATAGTGAAGTTACTTTATTCTCTGAATTGGTAGTTCTTGCTTTGAAAAGATGATGGCTGTTAGAACAAAGGAATCCAGGAATGAGAGCTCTCTTTCGTGATGGTTATTGCAAGTGGCTCAAGACAAGACATGACAAGGTAGGGCTGGGCGATATAACGATAACGATAAATATCGCGATATATTTTAATAATCAATATCGAATATCGGAATAAAAAAATCGAGTTTTTATATATATATATATATATATATATATATATATATATATATATACATATATATATATATTTTTTTTTTGGACCTGCAACAGGGCAGTGGACAGACTTGTCTTTCTTGCCTGCAACTTAAAGTAATGGCTTTGCTTGTCCAAATGACAATACTGACCAAATTGAGATCTTGTCCATTTATTTTGTTTGCTTTCTAATTTAAAATACAGTTTGAAACCGTCTGTACACAGTAGGCTATGTGTGCTAGCAGAACTAGACTCCAGTCACGAGTCACGGTGCACATGTGTGGTGGTTTGTCCACCAAAAAAGCGCCAAAAGATCGAAAATAAACTAGCAGAGCCAGAACTGTTCAACTCCCCTGGAGCCACAGCCAGCAGAGAAGCCGGTTTACTTTCGCTTTTAAACCAGCTGCAGCCTGAGAACTGGAGTGTGAGGGGATGTAACACTAAAGATGGCGGCAATGACAAAGAATTGCTGCAAAATAAACATACATCTGTTGTTAAAAAAGTTTTTCTTTTTTTCTTTTTTAATACTTATAACAATTCGATAATTATCGATATCGAGAAATATAATAACATTATCATATCGTTATCGCGATATTTTTCCATATCGCCCAGCCCTATGACAAGGTCCTTTCTCCAGTTCTGCTTCACTTCTGTCCCCTCCTCCCCGAGTGAGACATTTTATTAACAAATCTGGTCCCTCCTAAAATCACAAATGGTTTGCTCCGATAACAATAGTAAATCAATGATTTCAAAATACAAGAGGCTAGCCACGCCCACTGTTCCCAACGGCTCAACTTGCGTCCCAGGCCCCCCCCTCACCTAGAATTAACAAAGCCCTTCGTGCCCCACCTAGAAGGAAACAAAAGGGAAGGCGGCGAACCCCAAACAAGAGCCCAGCCGAGCTGTGATACCAGCCTGTTACTAGACAGAGTCAATCAACATCTCAAATATAATCCCTGACTTACTTTAAGTTCCTTATATATATATAGTTACTAATCATAATTTAATAACTTGTGCTTCCTCATGACTAAAGGAGGTCAAAATATACGTCAATAGCTACTGTACGGCACTCATCATTGCATCCTTTACGATGAGGTGGGTTTGTCTTCTCTATTAGAAAGGTGAAATAGGGGCGGTCGGATGGCGTAGCGGAGATTGCGCTCGTCACCAATGCAAGAGGCTGCGGTCTCGACTCCCGGAGTCAGCATTGCCTGCGGCTTGGGCCGATCGTCATACTAACTCGTTTGGCTAAGTTAGCGGGAGGGAAGTCGAGGGTGGTAATCTGGCGTTGTGGACAGCGACGCCTACAGGTCAGGTCTGGGCGCCTGCTCAGCGAAAGGCAGGAAATGGTGAAGGCAGCGTGACCTCCCACGCGTTACGCTTCACCAATGAGAGTCCTCGCTGCCAGGTGAGAAGAGAGCCACTGGCTGTCTCCACATGTGTCGGAGGAAGCGTGTGGTAGACTTCAGGGTTCCCTTGTACCGACCAGTAGGAGGAACATGCGCACAACAACCAGGTAGGGGAGGGGGGAATTGGCATAACGACTAAATTGGGATGGGGAGAAAAATTGAAAATCAGGCGGAGAAAAAGAGGATTAAAAAAAGAAATTAATTAAAAAATAAAGGCATTAGTATCTGTTTATCTTTAAGGCCATTGATGTACAATTGCGACCATATATTACAATGATGCTAGATTGTAATTATGGACCTTATCTGACCCTTTCAAATGATTGGCTTACACATAAGGTAGTCCATACGTCTGCCTTTTGTTTTGATGCACCAGCTTCCTGGAAGGATCTTCAACTCACACTAAAAATCAATACCGCACTATCCTATATAGACAATTTACAAACACAATCACAAACCTCTCTATCTTAGTGTGTGACTTTTAAATTTGATCTCTTTCTTTTTTCTTTTCTTTTTCTAGGTGCTTTAGTTATATACAGTATGTACGTACGGTATATGGGGACCGAGAGAAAGAAATAATTATTATTAGTCTGCTTTCAACTCTGAGAATAACTCCTTCTGACAGAGGCGACTGCTGTTCAATCATTGTAGATGCGGGCTGTTCTGCACTGGTCCTTTCATGAGCATGACAACTTTTGGACTGCGCTACCGGATTGGTGTCGACAGGCTCTTCAGATGTGCAGACTTTCTTTTCAGTTCTCTCTTGCAAATCTAAAGCTCAACCATGGCCCAAAGATCCCATTAATATCAATCTATCTAACCCCACAAATGAAAAATGTACTCAATTCTTGTAAGGGTGTGATGGATAATAGACTACAAAGAAATTACCATCAAGCTAACAAGGGCCTCTCAGACAAAACAAATCTATATTTCTGCAATGAAAATGACACGGGTTGAATAACCTCAGTTACACCATGGGGCTAATGAAGACACAGCGTCTGTACGTATAGAAATGTAACTGAACTACGAAGAAAAATATTGATTAGTGTGGTTAGAAATTACACTTGAACAAAAGAAAAAAGGCCTCCGTTGACCACTTTTGTTTAGCTTGTGATGCATGGCCGGGCTGATCCTGACACAGGAGCCCTGTAGCTGGGAGGCAACCCCCCCAACTATGTGAAAACCATGTCATAAAAGTGCATTGATCCGAACCTTTGTAATGCCCATGAATTATGAGTGCCGGCGTGTTTATGTATTTCTATATGAATCCAGTGGGGGTAATAGAGCAGGCAGGGCTCTTGTAAGTCCGAATATACTCAGGAATGAGAAATCTGATTCTTCACCCACGATGACCCAGATCTGATACTAAACCAGGGCTGTAAAAGTGATGCACATCAGGCACGTCAATATGTATTTCCGTCAATACAATTCTGAGTCAAGACGGCCCCTGCCTCGTGCAAGTTCTGACCCGAAGAGGTTTACAGTTTACACAACTCAATTCATTGACACTATGATGGCAGTTGTAATTTGTCATGAATATACTAATATACAGTAATATCTCATTAACCTAATCACTGATCTAAATGAGATTTTGATCAGTGAACCTGATTGAATATCAAGTGCCCATCTTTACAGTTATTTACGATATCATCATAAATCACTTGCGGCCCACTAACTGCCCATCAGATAGCCTTCCCTCTCGCCTTCTCAAAGACATTTTTGAATCAGTCGGCCCAATTATTTTGTGGCTGATTAACACCTGCCTCAGCTCTGGATGTGTTCCTGCTGCCTTCAAGCATGCTGTGGTGCAGCCATTGATCAAAAAGAAAATTCCCGACCCCTCTGTCCTTTCCAACTTCAGGCCCATTTCCCAACTACCTTTTCAAAGTCCTTGAGCAAGTATTCTAGATCCAGTTACAATCTTTCCTTGCCATAAATACCATCCATGATGAATTCCATAGACCTCATAGCCGCCTTCGATATGGTGGATCACAGGATCCTACTGTCATGGCTAGAGCAGTGGGCATCTCAGGTGTAGCCGTTGGTTTCAGTCCTACCTAACCGAACAGAGTTTCTCTGTGCAGCTAGGAGACTTCCTCTCTTCTGTGGCCCCCCTTACCCGTGGGGTCAATCTAAGGTCCCATCCTCTTCCTACTATACATGCTATACCTTTAACTGAAATCCTGGCTAAGCACAATATATCCTTCCACTGTTTTTCTGATGATGTACAGATACCTACCTCACTATGAATTGAAAATGGGGGACCCTGATGTAAACAAGACAAACGTCTTTATCTGGTCTGCATCCCCTTAACAATTGTATGTATTGAGCCGTACTGTATTGTACCCATTATGCAATCTGTTAAATAAAGTTTTCATTCATTCATTCATTCATTCATTCATTCTCATTCATTCATTCATTCATTCATTAATTAATTCATTCATTCATTCATTCATTCATTCATTCATTCATTCATTCATTCACACCTTCCTCTTAGGGCCACAGGACAGGTCGCACTTCAGCCACTGCTTGACTCAAGGCGTCCCTCAGGGCTCTTGTTTTTATTATAATGCTACCTCTTGGTCAGCCGTTTTAAAGGCATCTTTTATCATTTTTATGCTCACGATATTCAACTGTATTACTCTTTTAAACCTGAAGAGTGTAACAAACTCTCTATTTTAAATGATTGCCTGGGGGCCATAAAATAATGGATGACTAACAACTTTCTTCAGCTGAATGCTGAAAAACCCTGAAACCCTGATAATTGCCCCTGACAACCTAATCCCCAGCATCAAGCACTCCATTGAGTCTTTAAGCGTATGTACTGAGCATAAGCAAAATAATTTAGGTATTCTTTTTTTACCAAACTTTGTCTTTTAAATATCATGTTAGTCAACTCACTCGTTCCTGCTTCTTCCAACTGAGGAACATCGCTCAATTAAGATCTGTCGTATCCAAGGCAGAGCTTGAGATAGCCCGGTTGGACTATTGTAATATACTTTTTACCTGTTTAACACTTTCACTGCCCAAGCTTAATTCCTTTTTACCTCCTTGAATGCCCAGCACCACTTCAATGTTAACGTTAATATCGCCTAATCTATGTTTTAAATTATGGCTATGTGTCTAATCTGCCCGTCGCTTATCAAAGACTCATTTTCCAGTCAACATTGTCGTAGCAGATTGTTTTTTTATCGCTTCATTTCCGTTTCCTAGCATTTTGAAAAGCACTCGTTTTCATGGAAAAATGAAGACATTCCATGATAATCGCCCTTTACTGGAATATTCTAGAACGTTGTAATTTTTCTGTCTATTTATGAATCGTTTTCAAATAAACGCTAGATTATCGATAGTATATGTGTACGCATGCACGCTCAGGCCGCACGCTGAAAATCGATTCTCCTATTTCCTGACCGATCGCACAGTCAATCAGCCATATCACATAATCACATAAAAGCTTATATCTCCGTGAAAACGAGTCTGATTATCCTAAGACTGGTAACATAGATTCCTTAGCTGAGATCAGATGGTATCCAAATGGATTATTCCAATTCCTGATCGCCATTCGAAAAAATCAATCCTTTTATTGATTCACCGTGTATACTGTAAACACACATAATCCCTGCTGCTCTGAGGCTCACTAGTGGAGCTGATCGACCCTGGCTGCGTGAGTGAGAAGTAAAATGTGGAGTCAGGGATTTTTTTTCTCATTCATTTTCATTGAGTTCAATCCAAAAGGGTGAATTACCATCTGGGAGACGATAGGGGGTGCTTTTTTCACATCTGAGCGCCTGGAGTGGCTGAATTTCCAACGGTAGACCGGTTGATGAAATATGATTTCAGATTGCGGGGGGTAAACCCGAGAAAACTCGGGTTGGGCAATCAAAGTGTTAAATAAGTCTGCTTTGGACCACCTGCAAATTGTCTAAAATTCAGCTGCTAGACTTTTAACCAGAAATAATACGAGGTCTCATATCACACCCATTTTGCCCTCCCTACACTGGTTCCCTTTAACATTTAGAGTTAATTCTAAGGTGCTACTTACTATTTTTAGAGTCCTTCATGGTCTATCACCTGGATACATCTCAGACCTTCTTATACCTCACTCATCAAACCGGCCCCTTAGATCCTCTGACAAAAATCTATTGTCTGTCCCTAGGGCCTGGCTTGCAACCTGCAGGGGAGATTGTGCCTTTCAGGTATAGCTGCTCCCAGTAGCGGCCGCTGACGCTGGTGCCTTGTAGGTCGCAGTTCTCGTTAATAGGTCGAGTTGAAAATGTAATGCTCTGAGATGCTCTGGAGCAATCTCTCTCTGTCTCTCGGATCAATCAAATCAAATAATTAACACATGTATGTTGTCATTTTAAACAACTCACCATTCATTCATTATGCATCAGCAGCAACACAAACACGCACAGCTCTCTCTCTCTCTCTCGCTCTCTCTCTCTCTCGCTCTCTCACTCTCTCTCAGATGATGTCAGATCCATTCAATAATAAACACATTTGTAAAGCTCGTTATTTTAAACAAGTTACCATTCATTGTCTGAGTAGTTATGTCCCACATGCAGCGAAATTAGAGAGAGAGAGCGAGAGAGAGAGAGAGAGAGAGAGAGAGAGCGAGAGAGAGAGAGCATTTTACTAGTAAAGTTACATTTTCAACAAGATTGCTGCTATTTAAACACTTCATGGAAACGGGGTAACGTTAACCTTATGTCGACTGTAGTATTGTATGACCTCGACATAACGTTTAAACGTTAACGTTACTCCGTTTCCATGCAGTAATTATAAAAGTGGCCGGCTAACGGAGCTAACAGCTAGCAGTAGCTGTAACGTTACGTTATGCGGCATCAGTAGACAACGTATCATGTATTAAACTAGAGTTAAGATCGCTAATCTACCTTGTTGTTGGCTTGTTGTTGTTGATAAAGTATATCCACTCCATGGCATTGTCCATCCAGCCTGTGTTGATGTCCATCCATTGTCCATACATGTCCCTCCACACTGCATCCATATTATAGCTTGCAAGCTGTGTGAGTGAAGAGCTGTGTCTTTGTCCATTTCCGCCTCGAACAGCCTGCAAACTACCTGGCGTTCTATCGCCATGCTCTAAGACAAACTCTAACCTTAACCAACTTTGAAAGAGTGCCTAAGCTCAGTGTAGTTGCTGTTGTTGTTGACGAGTCGACTGAACTGCTGTTCTGTAAGCCAACCCGAGAAATGCGGCTATGGAAAAAAACTGGCATCGCGTCGGCCAATCAGAGAGCGTCTCCACGAAATGCGGCTATGGAAAATTCTTCACGGAAGTTCACGCGGCTGCCTAGACCGCTTCAAATCGCGCTCGGATTCCAACATAATAGTCATATTTCAACGCACAACGCCGTATGCACTGATTGGCTGTGACGGAGACAGCGATCAAACTGTGACGTGCACGCAGAGCGCTATCGCTTCTTGCCCGGGCGAGAAATACGAAAAAATAAAAAAAAACGTCACTTCCTGCCCATGAAAACGATGTTTTTTTAATTTAGATAATAACGTTATATTGTGCATTGGAAATACAAACATACTTAAAATGAGTAAATATTATTAATTTTAAACATGTTTATATTATTTATAGGGCTATAAAACAAAAAAAATAAAAACGTATTTGTCTTGTTCTCTCATATAACCAGGGTAGGAGCTGAGGGGGGGCGGCGCCCGAGCGCCCCTAGTGGTAGAGCCGCCACTGGCTGCTCCCAAACTGTGGAACGCCCTCCCTTTCTCAGGCGTTTGGCTAGTTTTATCTTGGTCTTATTTTGTATTATATCTCTCTAGTTGGTGTGTTTAATTGGTTGTATGTATTAATGGTGTTGTTTGATGCTCTTAATTTATTTAGATTGGAAAGCACTTTGTGATCCTGTATCTAGAAAGATGCTATATAAATAAAGGTTACTTGCTTGCTTGCTTGCTTGCTTACTTACTTACTTACTTACTTACTTACTTACTTACTTACTTACTTACTTACTTACTTACTTACTTACTTACTTACTTACTTACTTACTTACTTACTTACTTACTTACTTACTTACTTACTTACTTACTTACTTACTTACTTACTTACTTACTTACTTACTTACTTACTTACTTACTTACTTACTTACTTACTTACTTGACTGTCTAACTAACATCAAAGCATGGATGAGTGCTAACTTCCTCAACCTTAATCCGAGCAAGACCGAGATCATAATTTTTGGCGACACCTCTCCAGTCCCGTTTGCCAATGCTCTAGGTCCTCTGGTCTCTAACATCCAGTCCTCCGTTAGAAACCTCAGAGTGATCTTTGCCTTTAAATTCACTAAACAGGTCAGTTCAGTGGTTAGGAACAGCTTTTTCTATCTTAGAACCTTAGCAAAGAACAAGGCCTATCTCTCACAGAGCAAGAGAAAAATCACCCCAGTCCTGGCCGCGTGAATATTAACTTGTGTTCAGCTTTTCTCTGATTGGCCACGACCCCCCGCCCCCTTTTGCCGCGAGCAAAAAACTGTACATTGTAACAAATGCATAAACTATATCTTAAATTATGGCTATGTGTCTAATATGGCTGTCGCTTATCAATGACTTCGCGACAGCCATATTAGACACATAGCCATAATTTAAGATATAGTTTATGCATTCCCAAATATGAGAGCTCTGTCATTGAAGTGGGTGGTGGCAGCGTAACAGCGTTCACTTCACCCTGATGTAAAGTAGCGATTTTTATTGTTTTGTCATGACAAACCAATTACATAATCCAACATATGTGTAAAGAAACAACATATTCCAGTTAACGGTATATTTTTTTAATGATTCATTACGGTATAAATTAGGTTAACTGGAGCTGCGTATTGCCGCTCTCATATTTGCGAATACAACAGCGTTCACCCTGATGTAAACAAAACAAGTCATTGCGACGGCCATAATAGCCGTAATAGCATAATTTAAGATATAGTTTATGCATTCGCAAAATATGAGAGCTCTGTCATTGAAAGGGCTTCTACAACTTCATGACAGTGATCTAACCCTGGGGGGGGCATTTTTATCTGTCTCTGTCCGTGGTGCTGAAATGGACAACCCTAACACTGAGTTGCCTGCCTAAATTCAATTAAATTAGAAACTCTTCACGGATCAACTCAGGCCTCACAGCATGTGTGCTACAGCATCACCCGAATATATTCACCATTGACTTGTTGTGTCAAAAACGTAGGCAAACAGCCACAGATACACACACACACACGGAGGCCCAGCCAAAACAAGGGGTCGAATATATTCCGTTGCAATATCTGTCACTCTCTGCCGCGTAACAGAGCGTGCGGCGCGGATAAGGGCGTGTGCTAGGGCGGTCACGTGGCCGTGAGGCCAATCAGAGAAACGCTGAACGAAAAGCTGAACACGCGTCCAGGCCTCACTCCACTGGCTCCCTGTCCGTTACCGCATTGATTTTAAACTACTTTTAACCGTTTTAAAATCCCTAAATGGCCTGGCCCCACAGTACCTGACCGAGCTCTTGCGTCTCCACACCTCATTCAGAGCTAAATGTCCCCAGGTCTAGGCTAAAAACCAGAGGGGACAGAGCGTTTTCCATAGCCACGCCTAAATTGTGGAATAGCCTCCCCTTCCGGTCAGGTCAGCCCAGACCCTCGATGTCTTTAAGTCCCGGCTAAAGACTCACCTATTCTTCCTGGCCAGAGCTGAGCCTGCCTCCTAGGTCGTTACTTTTAGTCCTTTTATGCCTTATTTTTGTAATCTGCTGCACTTTTCTTTCTTTTATTCTTATATATTTTTTTATTTCTATCTGAACCCCAGCACTTATTTGTATTTGGACTCTTTGCACTATTATATTTAGTATATGTGTCATGGGGCTATCCCATACCCTATACGTAGGGTTAATGGGTTCTCTGAATTGGAATGGTCTTAATTGGTTTAGCCGGGTCCCCACATGTGGTCATACGAGTCCGACCAAACATTTAGTTTAGGCCTTTGGCATGGTTTATGTTGTATGTAGGTACTGGTAAAAACCCATGTAGAGAAGACAAGCACCTTCGGTTAAATAATATGTGAATTTAAATAGTTAACAAATAACTTTGTCTGTGCTCCCACTTGGTTCCTTGTAGAATATCTGGCTGCCCAACCAGAACTGGGAGAGGTCAAAGCCATTTCTGGAGGGGAGATTTGGAAGGAACCAAATGTGGTAGAGTACAGGGGGTGGGGGGGGGGGGGGGGGGGGGGGGGGTCATAATAAAAAGGGAATATACCTATAGTACAGTGCCTTAAACACTGTTCAGTGTTTTTATAATGGTAGGACAGTATGTAGTGATGTATCCATGTGGTACATAGGTCTTTAAGCTGTAAAATAATGTCTGTATTGTTATGGTTTGTAAAGCGACCCCAATAGCACGACACAGACAGGTATTCAGAGTTTAGCCAAAAATAAGGGCATGATTTATTTACACACAAAAAGCGGCACTGACCCTTTAAGGGTGAAATACACTAGAGTCCAAGAAACAACAAAAATGCAGCGCTGTCCCTTTAAAGGGCGAACAAAAAGTACACAGGAATATCTTCTTGAGTCAATGGATGAAAACAAAAGTTCGGAGTCTGGTCTCGTACAGACTCACCAGAACGCTGCCGACGGGCAACACAGCAAACAGGGGGTCCAAGGGGAACGGAGTGATAATACGGGCGTCCTCCCGACCAGAACGCTGGCGACGGGCAACGCAGCAAACAGGGGGTCCAAGGGGAACGGAGTGAGAACACGGGCATCCTCCCGTGAAACAATAGAGAACGATGACGAGGCCTCACCCCAGGAACGAGGTCCACAAAGAGGGAGTTGGGCAGTAGCTGGCACGACGTCTCATCCCAGAGACGCGGCGGTAGATGGTAGCAACGGATGGCACGATGTCTCCCAATGAGAACATAGGAAATCCTCCTGTGGGATTATAGAGAGCGAAGACGATGTCTCACCAGGAGCGCAGCGGTTGATGGTAACATACAGAACGACCTGGCCATGAGTGGAAGGCAACCAGCAGTGCTAGTAGTCTCCCGACGAGCTGATTGCCAACCACTCTCAGGTGCGTGAGGTAGAATGTTCGGCACGCCCGCTCATTGGGCAAGCATGCAGTCCTTACCCAGCCCTCACATGTATTGTTTAATTGATTGTTGATTGTGATTTTGGTTTGTCCCTGTAGGAGGAGCTTCCAGGATAAAGCCTGGGGTAGAAGCTCCTCTGGCAGAGGTGTGGAGGAGCAAGAGTGGATGGTGGAAGAGAGCCATAGATGTGCCGAAGCCCCATTATTCGCCGATATTTTGTTTAGAAAAAAAGTTCAGTAGTAATAGTTTTGTATTTTTTGTTCTCATTTAATTTTGTTAAATGCGTTTTGCCAGTTTTTTCCACTGGAGAACAAAAGGAAGTGAGAAAATAAAAAGCAACCACCAGGTGATGACAACCTGTCTCAGACTACGTTTTCCCACCGCTTGGCCACATCCTCACAATATGTATTGTATATGTATTTCTTGCTCTAAGCTCTTATCTGTGAAGCACTTTGGTACAGTCACAACTGTTGTAAATGTGCTATACAAATAAACTTGATTATGATCACAATATCTCACTCAGCTGAGAAGCTTATTGGGGATCTGTGTAGTAGAGATCGAAAGAAAAGAAAATGTTTTAAAAATAAACATGCATCAATGACACTGTTGTTTTCACATTGTCTGTTGACATACAGCCAGGTACCCGAGGTTCTGGCTGGTTGACATAAAGCAGAGATAGAATGTACTTGATTAGCTAATACAGGTCCATATTTGCTCATATCCTGCGCCACTTTTCATTTTGACTGGCCAATAGAGGAAATTATGAGATTTCTATCTCACGGATTGCCACTGTTCCACAATGAGAATAAGAAACGAGATGACAGCCGTGTGTGAATACCGTTACGAAAGTTCTTCAGATATCCTGCCTTCCTGTCATGATACGAGAGACATAGAGACATTGGATTGTCACGACTGACAGCATATGGCACAATTTATGGAAGTTACACACGCACACACACACACACACACACACACACACACACACACACACTTCGACTCCAGCACTGTTAGACAGCCAATTATGGCGCAGCCAGAGGCAGGAAAGGAGAACAGAGGAGATGGGCGAGTGAAGAATGGAAGAAGAGACGGTGGACTAGCGGTTTGAAAGACCCCTGTGCTCATCAGCTGATGATGTAAAATTCAGAGTCTGATCATTGCCTCTCAGCAAGCCGTGAAGGAGAGACAGTGTGTTTTTCTACATCCATCTCTCTCTCTCTCTCTCTCTCTCTCTCTCTCTCTCTCTCTCTCTCTCTCTCTCTCTCTCTCTCTCTCTCTCTCTCTCTCTCTCTCTCTCTTTCCTCTTTTCTTCCTCTGCCTGTTTTTTTCCCCCTGACGGCCTGCTCTTTATCTCGGCTTCATCTACTTGCTGGAGAGCACCGAAGCCACTGTGCACAGCGGCGGACTTGCTCTTTGATGGACGTCCTCCCCGGCCTCCCTCCCATCTCTCCCATCTCATTGTTCACTTTGCCTCTCTGTGTCTCTCTCCCTCCCTCCCCTCTCTCTCTCTCTCTCGTAACAAGCCACATCACACCATCGCTGCTTTTTCTCACAGCGCCGCCTTCATATCTTCCGCACCCACACTGTTCACATTTGTCTCACCCTTTCTTAAACCTCTCTCACAGTTTGATATCCGAGAGAAGACGTACGAAACCAAGGATGACCTATACACAATGTTCTCTCTTTCTCCCTCTCTATCCCTCTTTCTCGCTCTCCCTCTGTTAGTAGAGGCCAGTATGTC
Organism: Notolepis coatsorum; assembly: GCF_963971535.1. Classification (NCBI taxonomy): domain Eukaryota; kingdom Metazoa; phylum Chordata; class Actinopteri; order Aulopiformes; family Paralepididae; genus Notolepis; species Notolepis coatsorum. Next base: position 39,111,979 of record NC_140168.1, on the reverse strand, counting down.
TCCTTTTGTTATCTTCTTCTCGTATAATGGACCTCTTACCTCCCTCTCCTCCTCAAGTCATTATCACTCTTCTGAGAACCAACTTTTCAGAGCGATGTTTGCCCTTGTCGGACAACTTTAGATATCTGAAGTTTAGACATGGTGGAAGCTTCTCCTGTTCCGGTTCATGCGTGGGCCAGGATAGTTGGCGTTCATGTTTATGCCTGCATACCGGCGCGAACGTGACCTGGCTCCATGAACCAAGACTCACTAAGGTCCCATCGACTTTAGAAGAGAGGCACTTTACATGGGGAAACGCTGTTTTGGCCACAATACACTGAGAAACACTCAGTTTCAAACTGTATCTCAGAAAAGTGTTTTCTGTGTTGCATGATCACTGATGTAGGCAGCTACTGTAGGTCACATTGGGCCAGAGAGCAAAAAACACACAGATAGATCACATTAGATTAACCCTCATGTGTTAGGAATTGGCACCACTGACCGTTGTTAGCGGGTCAATGTTGACCCGGTGTCTAACTCAGTCCTGACCACTAAAAAGGAAGGAGTATCACTCAATATAGTTAATACTACATCCTAACTAACATTATATGCATTCATAACCATATAATCCCATTCTAATTTGATTTTATGGCCCCCGAGACACATCATGTCCCTTATTTTTAAGTTGAAAATGAGGTTGTTCAATCATAATATACGTAGAAGAAGGGCGGTTAGGTGGCCGAGCGGAGATTGCGTTCGTCACCAACCCCGGAGCTGTGAGCTGGATTCGGATTCGCCTGTTCGAATCCAGCTCACAGCTCCGGGGTTGTCACCAGCTTGGCTGGCCGTCTGCACTAATACAATTGGCTGTATTAGAGGGTGGGAGAAGCTGGCGGGGTGGTTCCGGGTCGTTGTAAACAGCGACTCCTACAGTTCGGTCGGGGCGCCTACTAAGCGCGGATAGGACTTGAGGGGGATAGTGTGGTCCTCCCACACGCTACGCCCTCTCGATGAGAATCCGCGCTGCCAGGTGAAAAGAAGCGGTGATTGGCTGGACGTGTGTCGGAGGAAGCACGTGGTAGCCTCCACTCTCCCAGATGATCTGACTGTGGGGGGTAAGTGCGCAGCGACCAGGAAGGGACTGGGAATTGGCATACGACTAACATTGGGATGGGAGAAAATCGGAGGAAAATGGAGGGGGAAAAAGATCAATACAAAAAAAAAATAATAATATACGTAGAAGAAAGCAGGAAGCCGGACCAGCACTCTCAGGTTTAACAAGTTTTAATCGCAGCCGAATACAAACATGTTTCGGAACAAGTGTTCCTTCGTCAGTGTTAATGGCTAACACTGACGAAGGAACACCTGTTCCAAAACATGTTTGTATTCGGCTGCGATTAAAACTTTTTGAACCTGAGAGTGCTGGTCCGGCTTCCTGCTTTCTTCTACTTAAATCTTCGGGATTGCAGCACCCAGTGTCAAATATTGAGAGCGCGGTCTATCTTGACTTTCAATCATAATATACTAAATGTGAAACCCATAGATAATAATGTTTTCTGACTATAATAGAACAATATTAGAATATAACTACTGAAAAAAAGTTTAGTATATTTATTATTATTATTTTATTTATTTATATTTAGTATTTTTATAGTATAGTTTTACCTTGCCGGGTCAAGAATGACCCTAACACCACAGTCGTACCTTTTTTTCTGCAGATACCTTCAGAATTTTCAAAATGGTGAAATATAGTTTTGCTGTGCTTATATATGTGTTTTGGAGGATATCATAAAGCCTTGTTCTATTAAAATCAACTACATGGTAGTTATTACATATTATAACCTTGAAACGGGTTCCTATCACCACATAAGGGTTAAAATGTATTGTCATTATACAGCACACAAGTAAAGTACAACGAAAATAAGTTTGGCATCCAACCAGAGTGCAAATGTAACAATAGTGCAATAGTAATATACAATGTACAGTGATACAGGTGTAAAGACAGTATGGTAGTAGATACGGGCCAGCAGTGTAACTACTACTAGTACCCTACCCCTTTGGCCTGTGACAATAGAGAGAACTTCAAATACAAGTTGATTATGACTATAATGTTTCCTTAAAGCTGCATTAACTCAGGAGTCAGGACCACATAAAATCAAACCTCATGAAAATCACATTCAATAAGAACACAAATCTCATGTTCCCGGCCCGGAAAAGTAAGGACCATTTAGACTCAACCATTAAATTGCCTCTTTTTTTAACATAATTTGTACACGGTTGAGTCTACATGGTCCACACTTCAAAAGGCAGTTAAGGCAGCTCTAGCGAGCCGTTTGTAAACAGATCATGAGCTTACTGGCCCCGGAGAACCACAGGTCTACCTCCAAACGTCAGTCCATGAAAAGAAAAATAATCCCTCCCCTCACAGAGGTATCCGTTCGGCCACACAGGGCACCTACGTGCGCTTGTTTGTCTACGAGTGTGTTTACGTGCCTGGAGCCAGCGGTGCATAGCTAAGGGACTTTCAGTGTGGGGGTGGATCAGCTCCGCCTGAGCTGTCAGTCGCAGGCGGCGCCGTGCAATTTAACTGTCCCCGAAAGTGCGGCTTCGCCAGCTATTATAGCAGACGTTACACCCTGTGTCAGAACCGCGCAGGGTTTTACACCACGTATTACCCCACCGCACGGCAGCGCCACTTCACACCAGGGGAGGACAGCTGAGTGGGTGAGGTGGAGAGGAGAGAGGTTTAGAGGTGGAGAGAGGAGAAGAGGTGGAGAGGTGGAGAGGAGAGAGGTTTAGTGGTGGAGAGGTGGAGAGAGGAGGAGAGGTGGAGAAGTGGAGAGGAGAAGAGGTGGAGAGGTGGAGAGGTGGAGAGGAGAGAGGTTTAGAGGTGGAGAGGTGGAGAGAGGAGGAGAGGTGGAGAGGAGAGAGGTATAGAGGTGGAGTGGTGGAGAGAGCATGTGTGTGTGTGTGTGTGTGTGTGTGTGTGTGTGTGTGTGTGTGTGTGTGTGTGTGTGTGTGTGTGTGTGTGTGTGTGTGTGTGTGTGTGTGTGTGTGTGTGTGTGTATGGGGGCAGGAGACAGTGATCAAGAGACAACAAGGTGATGTGACATGGGAGATGGGAGGAGGAGATGTGGAGGATGGAGGAGGGGAGGAGAGAGGTGGGGAGAGGTGTGTGTGTGTGTGTGTGTGTGTGTGTGTGTGTGTGTGTGTGTGTGTGTGTGTGTGTGTGTGTGTGTGTGTGTGTGTGTGCGTGCGTGTGTGTGTGCGTGTGTGTGTGTGTGTGTACAGGAGCTAGAAAATGATTTTACACACATGACATGGGTTACCAGACAACACACACACACACACACACACACACACACGCACACACACACGCACACACACATACACATATACACGCGCGCGCATGTGCACGTGCACAATCTAATAAAACTATACATACATATACCTATACAATACTGAGTTGAATCAAATCTAATACAACTATACATACATACCTATACAAGACTGAGATGAATACCATCTAATACAACATACGTACATACCTATACAAGAAAGACTGAGGTGAATACAATCTAATACAACTATAAATACATATATCTACACTATACAAGATTGAGATGAATTCAATACAATACAACTACGTACATATACCTATACAAGACTGAGGTGAATACAATCTAATACAACTATGTACATATACCTATACAAGACTGAGGTGAATACAATCTAATACAACTATACTTACGTATAAAAGGCTGAGATGAATAGAGTGAACAGAGGTGAGAAAAAGAGGTGCCTTTGAAAAATCTGACAAAAGAGAGAGAGAGAGAGAGAGAGAGAGAGAGAGAGAGAGCGAGAGAGAGAGAGAGAGAGAGAACAATAGGACTTTGATTAGCTCAGTGTGCACATGTGCATATGTGGGAGGCTACGCAGAGCACACTGTATAGCATGCAGTGTTGCTCGCAGGTTGCCCTATTTGAAGAGATATCGTTTCATCAGAATACCCTCACTGGCAGGCGGTCAGGTGGCGTAGCGGAGATTGCGTTCGTCACCAACCTCGGAGACGCTGGATTCGCCTGTTCGAATCCAGCTCACAGCTCCGGGGTTGTCAACAGCTTGGCTGGCCGTTCACACTAATACAATTGGCAGTATTAGAGGGTGGGAGAAGCTGGCGGGGTGGGTCCGGGTCGTTGTAAACAGCGACTCCTACAGTTCGGTCGGGGCGCCTGCTAAGCGCGGATAGGATCTAAGGGCGGTAGTGTGATCCTTCCACACGTTACACGCTCTCAGCGAGAGTCCGCGCTGCCAGGTGAAAAGAAGCGGTTGATTGGCTAGACGTGTGTCGGAGGAAGCACGTGATAGCCTCCACTCTCCCAGACCGACTGTGGGGGGTAAGTGCGCAGCGACCAGGAAGGGGATTGGGAATTGGCATAACGACTAACATTGGGATGGGAGAAAATCGGAGGAAAATGGAGGGGGAAAAAGATAAAAAAAAAAATAATAATAATACCCTCACTGGATATAGAAAGCCATCATATGACAATTAAAGCACAACCTGGTCTACGATTGTGTTTCACACTGTGTTTCACATACACTCCTTGATAATTGTTAGATTAACTGAATCAAATGTTTATTACTTTTATATGCCTATTAACACTTTCAGTGCCCAGCAGGGGGTGCACATTTAGTGCTTGAATGCCCACCATCCACTGCAATGTTAGCATTAATATCGCCTAATCTATGTTTTAAATTATGTGTCTAATCTGCCCGTCGCATTATCAATGACCCATTTCCAGTCAACATTGTCAAAGCGGATTGGTTTTTTAACGGTTCATTTCCGTTTTATAGCATTTTGAAAAGCCCTCGTTTTCACAGAAAAAATAAGAGATTCCATGATAATCGCCCTGTACTGTAATATTCTAGAACGTTGTAATTTTTCGGCCTATTTATGAATAGTTTTCAAATAAACGCTAAATTATCGATAGTATATGTGTACGTGTGCACGCTGGTGCCACGCGCTGAAAATCAATTTTCTCAGTTCCTGATCGCTCTTACAGTCAAACAGCCATATCACATTATAGGGGAAAAGCTTATATCTCTGTGAAAACGGGTCTGATTATCCTAAGACTGCTAAAATAGATTCCTTATCTGAGATCAGATGGTATCCAAATGGATTATTCCAATTCCTGATAGCCATTCCAAAAATCTAACCTTTTATTGATCCTACGCGTATACTGTAAAACACAGTAACCACGCTGTGCTGAGGGTCCAGCATGAAGCTGATCGGTTCCGGTTACATGCGTGAGAAGTAAAATGTGGAGTCCGGGTTTTTTTTTCTCATGCATTTTCATTGAGTCCAATCCAAAAGGGTGCATTGCCATCTGGGAGACGATAGGGGGCGCTTTTTTCACATCTGAGCGCCTAGGGTGGCTGATTTACCAACAGTAGACTCGATTGATGAAATATGAATTCAGATCGCTAATAAAAAAAAAAAATAGAAAAAACGAATATTCTCGTTATGGGCATTCAACCCGCGGGGGGTAAACCCGAAATATCTCGGTTTGGGCATTCAAAGTGTTAATGTTAATCATCATACTTTTATTGGCTATGAATGACCCCTTACACAGCAACCATGCAGTCAGTGGGTGGATGGAGTACACATATCTACACTGACGTAGGTAAAAGTCCTACAATCAATATTCTACTCTAATTAAATTTGACTTAAATGGGAGTACCACTCATCTCAAGAATTCACGCTAAATATGACTGTGCCCCAAGATAGTTCAGTCATTTTGATACATGCACCACGCTCTCCCATAGCAAGAAAATCATATAAGAGAATCCCTCAAATCTGTGATGTTGCCGGGATATGAAATCTGGGCTGTTGCTTACACAATATGAAACACTGACTTTGTGAGGCCATACGTTGGAGTTCTCACACCAAAATGAGTTTCATACTGTAGCATTGCTACCAGTTCAGAAACTGAATTTAAACGTCATTTGATTTGAAGGGCACTATGTTAATGCCATATTGACTGCCAATGGAGCCCCAGATTTTACTTGCGTGTAGCATCACCAAGTCAAGGGTGCTCTCTCTCTGCTTTCTAGCTTCAGGAGGTGGAGGGCTGATGAGGGTGAACTGTTCAGGGGCACCGGAATGACGCAAACCCCCGTGAAATGGGTGGCATTACCCTTTAAGCCATTATGTGTTAACCTGAAGGCTACGCTGAATGAGTTGGTTGTCCATTTATGCCGACACAGATTGCTTCCTCTTGCAGTCGGCTCGCCATTTCCATCAACGTATCACAGTTTGTCTAGATTTTGTATGCAGTCCTTTTCCCATCAAAGTAGCCAAAGGTGTCAAGGGAAATGCATCAACGAATTATATTTGCCTCAAAGTTTATTAGAATGAAAATGACATGTTCCCCCGAAAACGAAATATTCAAATACAAGTACGTGGAAAACAATCTCAAAGTCTTGCACTTGAGAGAAAATGCAGTCAGGTGCTCTGGACTGCATGCCGTTAAGACGGCACAGTGAGGTAGCGACTGTGACAGTCGGTGAAACATGTAAAGTTTAGACAGACTAACCGACAGGGAGAGACAGAGAGACAGACGCCGGAGATGACAGGTAGACGCACGGCCGAGGCTTGGACAAGTGCTAAGTGACAGCTCGGGAGGAGAACGACTGACTTCAGTGCATCGCGGCCTCCACGTGCTGGGCTGTCAGTGAACAGATCACTCGGGAGATGGGGTTTGTGTAAGAAAAGACAAGGGGGAAGGGAATAAACGAGGTGCAGGGGAAAAAAAAGTGGGACATATCCAGCTATCTCATTTATACTTGACCAACAGATGATGGTTCGTGTTCACGTCAAATGATACCAAATGTCTGTCAGACGGGGTGAGACTGGGAGGATAAATCAGGTTGGGAGTCGTTCACTCACCCAGGCCAACTTGCCCACACACACACCGTAACCACACAGCCTTAATCACAGACATTACTGCAAACCATAATCATATACTGTAGCCTAGTCAAAGTTTCTCCCCTTTTGAAAAACGCTATATACTGTAGCCTAAAGGTCACAACAGGACTAGGTTCCACATATGGCATGGCTAGTCACTAAAGCTCATTATTCCATATCAGCTGGCAGTCACACAACAGGGTTCAGTATGGCCTAACTACACAGTAACAGCAGCACATCGATCATCCAGTCCAATGCTTTTCGTACATTCCATTATAGAATAGAATAGAAATACTTTAATCATCCCAAGGGAAATTTGGCACTATAAATCGCTCACAGTAAAAATGTAGGAAGACAAAACAAATCACGAATAAGAATAACAAAAAATTGCCTACGAATTAAATAAGCCTAAGAATTAAATAATAATAATAAAATAAAATACGGTCCGGGATTCACATTTCCTATATAATGTATGTACATTCTAATATAAATATACAGTAAAAAATACAATCTACATTAAGTGTACTGTAAGTGTAATATTGACAATGTTGTTTTAAAAGTAAAAATCCAGGAAGATGGTAACTGTCACTCTGTGCTCAGTTATGCAGTGAGGCACAGTGATGCATTGTAAAGTCTGATGGCTGTTGGAATGAAGAACTTCCTCTGCCGTTCAGTGCTACATTTTGGGAGTGTTAGTCTAGCACTGAACAAGCTCCTCCTGTCAGCCAAGTCTGTGTATAGTGGGTGGGAGGGGTTGTCCCCGACTCCGGGAGTCGAGACCGCAGCCTCTTGCATTGGTGACGAGCGCAATATCCGCTACGCCACCCAGCCACCCTTTATTTAGTTATCTTAAATAAATAATTTTTACGCCAGTCACGGTCTGCACATTTTGTCCTTCCCGGTTTAATCTGGCCCTTCACAACAGCGACCTTCTTTGAATAAAATATTCTGTTGGTATTCGTATTCCTTACGAAGACGGTAAGTATCGTCTACCAGCTAGTTTCCTCTTCAGCGCTCTTCTACAAACGTCATATGGTTCATTTATCTGATTTGATTGATATGTTTAAGTTAGCCCGTGATAGACAGTGATAGACAGATGGTTCATCCAATCACCTGCCACGTATTTTCCAAGGACAACTTCTCAGATGGTTCTGTGTAACAAACCATCTGATGCATCAGGTTATATATTCAATGCAAAAACTGTAAAAATACATGCAATCACTCCAGGCCAACAGCAACCTCAACGTATATGATGTTCGGTTAGACCAAGTACTGTACGTCCAAGTGCGGTGAGTCAACTGAGAAAACTAAGAGATTGTCCTACCTTCTCTTCTACCTTGTCCTGCCTCAATTCACTGGTCTCTGAGTCTGCACTTGTCAGTGATGCCATCATGGTCAAGTCCCATTAGTAGGCCGATACCTTTCTCTGTTATTCACAGTAGGGCCATGCCGGGCATGTACCCTCCAACATGCCTAATGGCGTACATGAGAGTGTGGGACTGACAATATTCACAGTAGGGCCATGCAGGGCTTGTACACTCCAACATGCCTAATGACCTACATGCAGGGCTTGACATTCACTTTTTGGCTCACCAGCCACTGTGGCTAGTGGTTTTCCATTTTCACCAGCCAAAAATCCCCACCCAAAAAGTAATACATATAGGTAATTGGACAATGCAATGCAAGCATTTGTTTGGACATACAATTTTATTTGAACAGAAACATCTAAAATAACATCTAATCCAAAATATCAGTAGTGTGGTGTGTGCTAAAATAACCTCTAATCCAAAGTGTCAGTAGTGTGGTGTGTGCTAAAATAACATCTAATCCAAAGTGTCAGTAGTGTGGTGGCATTACCCTTTAAGCCATTATGTGTTAACCTGAAGGCTACGCTGAATGAGTTGGTTGTCCATTTATGCCGACACAGATTGCTTCCTCTTGCAGTCGGCTCGCCATTTCCATCAACGTATCACAGTTTGTCTAGATTTTGTATGCAGTCCTTTTAGTCCTTTTCCCATCAAAGTAGCCAAAGGTAAATAGAGGGAATTGGACAATGCAATGCAAGCATTTGTTTGGACATACAATTTTATTTGAACAGAAACATCTAAAATAACATCTAATCCAAAATGTCAGTAGTGTGGTGTGTGCTAAAATAACCTCTAATCCAAAGTATCAGTAGTGTGGTGTGTGCTAAAATAACATCTAATCCAAAGTGTCAGTAGTGTGGTGTGTGATAAAATAACATCTAATCCAATAACATTTTGTCCCCACCCGAACATCCCACCCACCCAGACGGTCACACTTTACATTCTCTGTTCCTGTGTAGCTATTTGTGTAATGACAGTATAACAAGTATTGTACTTACTCATTGTTGCAATGTACTTACATTGAATTTACTTAATAACTAGGAATAAGGTCAGGGTTAGGATTTGGAATATAGTTAGGGTTAATGTTAATGTTAAGGAGGTGTAATGCAATCAATCAATCAATCAATCAATCAATGTTAATGTTAAGGAGGTGTAATGCGGTAAGTACACTCACTGTGTAACAATGAGTATGTAATTACAAAAACTAAGTACAAACTTAATTAATTAAATTGTAGAGCACTGTGATATAAAGTGTTACCAATATTTGCTTTGATGTCTAGTCCTCTATTCAGTGTGTGTGTGTGTGTGTGTGTGTGTGTGTGTGTGTGTGTGTGTGTGTGTGTGTGTGTGTGTGTGTGTGTGTGTGTGTGTGTGTGTGTGTGTGTGTGTGTGTGTGCGTGTGTGTGTGTGTTCATCTGAATCTTCATCCTGCTGCTGATTCCTCCTCTGCTGGTCTCTCTGGTCCATAAACTCTGGCCTTCGAGACCGGATGCTATCCAAATGCCACAATTCAATGGCTGGGACTGGATCAAAGTCCTTGATTGAAGCAGAGGACAGCTGCACAGTTAACAAGTCTGACAGGGTCTGGCTCTTCAGACATGACCGCCAGTCACTCTTCACCTGCTTCATGGTGCTGAATCCCCGCTCACAATCAGCAGTTGAAGCAGGGATGCACAGGATGAGGTCGACCAGGTGGAGGATGTCAGGGCACTCCTGGCCAAGCTGTCGACTGACTTCAGGCCAGGAGATGTTGTGCAGAATCTTGGGATCCTGGTAGTACAGCCTTGACTTGAGAACGTAATGTCATGTCGCACTACTAACCAGTTGAGCTAACGGGTCCTCCTAGTCTAATGTGAGCTATTAACGACGCACGTGACAGGGCGAAGTGGAAAGGCCAATGGAATGAGCACACTGTGCGCACCCAGTCCTCATGGGAGTTGTAGTATTATAGTATCACCTGGATTGACGTAATTATCGCAGATGCCTTTTGTAAACTACAATGATTTTTTTTTCATAGGGTAGAGTGACGGAGTTACCCGCCACTGCCGAATTCTACCCACATTTGGTGGGTGGCGGGTGTTAATGTCAAGCCCTGCCTACATGAGAGTGCAACTGACATTGCAGCTATCTGGCAAGTGTCTGTATGGCTGTAGCTGCAACTGTGGAAATGTGTCTGCATCGTGTTCCATTGGTGACAACTATTTTTACTTGAGTACTCCACTTAAGTACAATTCCGAACTACTTATACTTTTCCGTGAGTATTTGAATTTTAGGGAACTTTATATTGTACTTTTTACTCCACTACATTTATCTGAACCCATCAGTTACTAGTTACTTTGAAGATTTTGCATAGAAAACGTGGCAAAAATGTATGAAGATTATATACTTTCACATTTGAAGCAACTGTCAACTTCAAGAGGACGTAATCAGAGCAGCATCACTGGACCACATACCACTTTAACATAACCTTTAATCAGAGCAGCATAACTGGACCACACACCACATTATCCTGTCCTTTATAGGTCAATGGATCAAGTATTGAATGATCCCATGCACTGGAATACACAAACACCATGCAGAATGCATACTTTTACTTTAGATACTTAAGTACATTCAATAGAAAATACTTATACTATAGACTTTTCCTTTTGACCAGAGTACTAATTTATCTGAGTATTCCTACTTGTACTTAAGGAAGGAACTGTGTACTTGTGTCATGGTTTGACTGACCTGCACTGCTGTGGTGGGGTTATGATCTGTTCTACAGCATTTATGCCTCCTCTTCAAGGGCCTTCTTCTTCTTATTTTTATTCTTCTTCTTAATAATAATAATAACTTCGTAGATTTATATAGCGTCTTTCATGAGACCCAAGGTGCTTAACAGTGGAGGGGGCAAACTAAGGGGAAGGAGATCAGAGGAACAATTAAGTAAAAATAAAAGAAAGAAAGAAAATAGGGAAGTCAGGCAGAGTCATTAATACATTTGGTGAAGAGATGAGATTTGAGTTGAGATTTGAAAGGGATGTAGCATTGCGGATGTTTGGAGGGAGGTAGTTCCAGAAGGTGGGTGCGGCAACAGAGAAGGCTCTGGGACCGACAGGTTGGTGGTAGGGATGGAGAGGACACCAGAGTCAGTGGACTGCAGCCTCCACGGTGGAATGTAGGGATGGAGGAGGTCAGATAGGTACCGGGGGGCAAGGGAGTAAAGGGATTTGTAGGTGATGAGGAAGATCATAAAATGTATACAGGACTTGACTGGAAGCCAGTGGAGGTGGATGAGGGTGGGGGTGATGTGGTGCCAGGACTTGGTGCGGGTGAGAACCGTAGCAGCTGAATTCTGGACATACTGCAGCCTGTTCAGGGCATTGCTGGGTAGCCTGCAAGAACTGAGTTTGAGTAGTCCAGATGGAAGGTGACGAAGGAGTGTATCTGCTACGGGGTCAGGGAGAGATGGCCGGACTATGGATATGTTCCTGAGGTGGAAAAAAGCAGATGTGGTTATTGTTTTGATGTGAGAATGAAAAGAGAGGGTGGAGTCCAGTATGACACCCAGGTTGCAGACTTCTGGGGAAGGGTGGATTGAGCAGCCATCCACTCCTAGGAGGAGATCATCCAACCTTCCGGAGCAGTGACTGCTTGGCTGTCTTCTTGCTATTGAGTTTAAGGGAGTTGGATAACATCCAGGCCTTGATGTCAAGGATACAGTTGACGAGGTGCTGTGGGGGGAGAGGAGTAGAGGGTGAGGAGCTGATGTAGAGCTGAGTGTCATCAGCATAGGAGTGCAGTTGCCCCACTACAGTGCAGGGCTCACATTACTTTTGAACAACACTTTATGGTAAATGGTGCATTTATATAACAGCTTTTATCCAAAAGTGCTTTACAATTGTGTTCCTCACATTCACCCATTCACACACCGACGGCAGTAGCAACCATGCAAGGTGCCAACCTGCTCATCGGGAGCAATTAGGGGTGAAATGTCTTGCTCAAGGACACTTTGACACGCTGCCCGGGAGGAGCGGGAAACTAACCGGGAACCTTACGGTTACCAGACAACCTCCTGAGCCACTGTTGCCACACTACTGTAGTTGGACAGAAGCCAAATAAACCAATTGAGTCTCAAGTCAAGTCTCTTCTCAATTACAACAGTACAACGGTTGTTGACATTTTGACGAATCACCATCCATGACAAGTAAGTGCTGAGACATTCACCCCTCTTTATCTATTCTCTGACAGCATGCAGTCAGTTTTCACCTTGGGGAGGCAGTGCAACTCTGGTATTTTATTTACTTATTTATAACCTTATTTATTTTTATCACACGCCAAATCAGTGACCATGTCATCAAAAATCCTCCTGTGTCCCCTATCAGCATGCCTGGGACTGCTGTCAAATCTTCATCGTGTTTATGTCAAAGTATGTGTGTGTGTGTGTGTGTGTGTCTGTGTGTGTGTGTGTGTGTGTGTGTGTGTGCGTGCGTGCATGCGTGCGTGCGTGCATGCGTGCGTGCGTGCGTGCGTGCGTGTGTGTGTGTGTGTGTGTGTGTGTGTTTGTCCTGGATGCCACTTTTGATATCCTAGATACCCCAGTGACTTGTTCTAACACTACTTCTCTAAGTGGTGTGCTCAATCATAGATGTGAATGTGTGTCTGTCTGTCTGTATGTCTGTTTGTCTGTCTGTCTGATAGTAAATGTAACAACTCCTGCCGTTCTCATTCAATTTAGCTTGGTGGATTTAGCAGCTATATAGGTCACTCTGTCGGTTGGTTGGTCCACGAAAATGTCAAGTCAAGTGTTTCAAATGTGTGTGTACGTGTATGTGTGTGTGTGCGTGCATGTGTGTGTGTGTGTTCATGCCAATTAGCTAAAAGGAGGCGTGGCAATGAGAGTGGCCTATCGCAAAAAGGTTGAAAATCTGTGCTTGTTTTCAAATCGGTCCAAGATTGGCAGGAGGTCGAAATTGTACCCAGTGATTCAGCCTACAGTCTATAGTAGAGCCCAAGATGGCGCCTGTCAAGGTCCAAGTAGGGACGCTAGGGAGGGATGCTAGGTAGGGACACTAGGGAGGGACGCTACTCTACCCTCTTAAGGTTTTTTTTTTTTTTGACAATTGCATTCCCAAAGTAATATGCTATTATACTTTATACTTATAGCATATGCTATAAGTCTGGTCTCTTTTGAAAGGTAACATTCTGAAATGAAAATTTAATGAAATAGAGTAACAGAGGTTTGAACACACTGAGGTAAAAGTTTTGTGTACTCACATTTCTTTTTACTGGTTGCCAGATGCCCGGGAAAAGGATTTGGAGTACTTCAGATTGCCAAAAGCTATTACAAATCAGGGAGAAGAGTGCAAAAAAGGAGGCGAACACCCCCGTCCTCTCCTCTCTCCAGTCTGAACGAACTACCAAAGTACCGATCAGAATTCCGATCCAAAAATGTGTACTACGACTATTAGAAAAATATTTCAAATGTAAAGATCAGTTGATCTAGTAACGTTATTGAATCACCTACGTTGGCTTTCACAATACACATGTGACATGTCATCGATGAGCTGATACTGTGCCTTGCTCACCCATCCACACACCATCTGGTTGTAGGCAATAGGCATCCAAACCGTCTGTGTATGGGCTTGGTGAAAAGACTAGGTGGTTCACTATGTCGGGATAGGCAATAGAAGGCAGAATTGTCGGGTCGTATAACTCCAACATGAAGGAGCCAGCTCGTATGGATCTTCACCACCTAAGTCTGAGTTTGTCAGAATATTGCGCCCTTTCCTGCCGACTAAGTCCTTCTCTGTAGGTTCTCGCAGCTTCCACACGCTTTCCTGAACTTTTCTGTGGTTTAGACAAACTAAAATCCTAAAAAGTCAACTTAAATCAAAAATTCAGCATGCAATCCATTCTGATGTTTAAATCCCAGTATCTCCGCAATGTCCGTGCATCTGGGTTACTGACCAAATAGTGACGTCGGTGCAAACACTCTATAGGTTGGGATTATCGGTAGGGATAGGTAGCTCTATTCTATTTTCAATCTTTCAAAATGTTCTTATGTACCCCAGTTGCTATTGCATGTCCATATTTGTGTTTCATTACACGTATATTATGTACATATTTACCAACTGTTTCGCCTGTTTTATAGCAACACTACTATCACCGACATCTAAGAAGGGAGATCCCCCCTTGAACAGCCCTTCTAAGGTTTCTCCCCTCCATATTGCCTGTGGTGCTTTTTTTCCTATTGCTAGGTTTTAGTGAGTTTTTCCTTACCTTTGCGTGTCTGGGAGTGTTGCATTTATTTATTTTACATTTTCTTTTGGATTTCATGGTGTTTTTAGTTTTGTTTTTGATTTATTGTGATGTTTCTTCTTGACTTGTTTACAGAAGACGTGTCCGGCTCATGGGGACATTAACGTGTGTTGTCGGGCCTTACAAATACATTTGATTTGATACTACTATAGGTAGCGATGCTACTATAGGGAGGGATGCTAGGTAGGGATACTAATCTAGGTAGGGGTGTTTGGTAGGGATGCTACTATAGGTAGGGATGCTAGGTAGGGATACTACTATAGATAGGGATGCTACTAAAGTTATGGATGTGAGAACTGGGGTCTGGAGCACAGCCCAATTGCTGAATACACAAGAAGAGATAGGAGCGGTTTCAAGGGTGTTTAATGTCAAATGAGCAACACAGGAATTGGGGGGAATAGAACAGGGTTATGTTCTGTCTTGTGGCTGCCGCGGCGGCAGTGAGCGAGCAATCGGTCCTGGTGCTTGTCTTGGAAGCTGCTGGGTTGCAGCGGGAGAACAAGTGTTCCTCTTCGGGGACAGGTGACGTCCAGGCAGGGACGGCGGTCCTTTGGGGCACAGGAGAGAAACAGGTTAGAGTAGGCAAATACACGGTTGGGATCTAGCAGAGCTTTCGGCAGAGATGTAGAAGTAGTCCCCCCATCAGGACTGCTGTGGGTCGGAGGCAGTTGATCAAACCATTGTGAGCGAAATGCGGGGGGGGGTCACAATCTTTGGAAACTTAAAAACTCGCTATTAAGTGTCTATAATCAGCACAAATTCTTTCATTGCATATTATTAATTTGATTGAAATTACATAGTTATGTTTACAGTGATATATTGGGGGGGGGGCATACAATATTTTTCAAAGCACACGTTTGCTCCTCCAAGTTCAATTGTGGGGATGCACCTGCTCCGTTTGCTCCATTGCTCAGGCGCCCGTGGATACTACTATAGATAGGGATGCTACTAATGGTATGGATGCTAGGTAGGGATGCTAGGTAGGGAAGCTACTATAGGTAGAGATGCTAGGTAGGGATGCTACTAGATTTGTGGGGCGGCGTGGCTCAGGGGTAGAGCGGGTCGTCCAATGATCGAAGGGTTGGTGGTTCGAATCCCGCTCAAGCCCATGTCCATCCCACTGCCGTTGTGTCCTTGGGCAAGACACTTAACCTACTTGCCTCGTATGAATGTGTATACATGTGAATGAATGTTGGTGGTGGTCGGAGGGGCCGTAGGCGTTGATTATTTGCCACGCTTCCGTTAGTCTGCCTCAGGGCAGCTCTGGCTGCAATTGTAGCTTACCACCACCGGTATGACTGTGTATGAACGAATAATGGACTCTGCGAAGCGCTCTGGGTGTCATGAAGAGCGCTATATAAATCCAAGTCATTATTAGATATGCTAGGTAGGGATGCTAGATAGTGATGCTTGGTAGGGATGCTAGGTAGGGACGCTACGTAGGGACGCTAGGTAGGGATGCGACGTAGGGACACTAGGTACGGACACTAGTGTAAGATAACAGTGTTTCTAGCCTTTGATCATTTAATCCACTCGTCACCTGCTGCTCTGTGACTGGCCTCCGCGTTGTGTAATTTTACTTGGATATCTCATTAGCTGTCTCACACTGTATCAACCCTGTTAGTACATCCGTAGTCAGAAGGAACGACACTGCAACATGATCTACTTCCTCAGATCATGATGTTTATTTTCATAAACATAGCCTCGTACCAGACGTAACCAATTCTGTAATGTTCTTGAACAGTCTTTGAAGAAAAACTAAATTCATTATTCTACCGTCTCTTCTGCTTTAGTCCAATGGTGATTTAGGCCTCGTCGTTAGCCAAAACCTTCCCTGTCAGCCGGAGCTAGCGATGTCGTGCCACTCCATTCCTGCCCCCCCCCCTCACTGTTTCAACACATGATATAGCGCAGCTGCAGCTCTCTGAGTCTCTCTGAGTAGCATTGGTGGGTTTGTCTCCATCATCACGCTGCCTAGTGTTTCTCTTTGTTTCTCTCAGTGTTTACCTACTCCGAGGCATTAAGAACACAACTTCCTGGACCGAATCATGGTCCGGGAAAATAATGATATTGATATTGGATTAGACACAGTATTGCCTTCTTTATTTTTAGTAGTACTAGTAGAAGCTAGTAAGAAATGTTGCAATTTAGAAGAGAAAGAGAAAATGCAGGATACCCTTGAGAAAATGCTTTAAGAGCGTAATGGCACATTCATCATCCATTTCCCAGCCATGGATCGCATTCTTCCCTCTTCATTTCGTCCTGCTCGAATATGAAGGTTCTTTGTGTGATTCCGTCAGAGTTAAAGGTGCTTAGGAATGATGGTTTTCGCCAATCAATTTAAATCTATCTTCCAGTGTATTACCTTCTCTGGAATTGTAAGATAAGCAGTCATAGCAGTGCAGCAAATGAAAAAAAAACTGTGATTGGCTGCATTGAAATGATTCTATATGCAATCGAATCCATCACCGTACATTGTCACATATTAGATAGCTGAATACATTAGTTATACGGAGTAAAACTGTATTTTCACGCTTCTGGGAGAAAGAAAAAAAAGGGCAAAGAGGTTTGACCTTGAGTATTTTCCCTCTGCGCTTTATCAGTAGGTGTGGGTGCAGCGGAGTCTTGTTGGGCTGTCATGGTAACAGCATGCATGTCATTTGATTTGTATGTATGCAACATGGGTGATCTATGATCATCCTGTGCTTCCCTGCCCGATGTCAATGACCCCCTTAATGGCTCCCCCTATACTATGTGGGCGTGAGCAGACTAGACTAGTTTGTATGTGTGCGTGTGTGTGTGTGTGTGTGTGTGTGTGTGTGTGTGTGTGTGTGTGTGTGTGTGTGTGTGTGTGTGTGTGTGTGTGTGTGTGTGTGTGTGTGTGTGTGTGTGTGTGTGTGTGTGTGGATGTATGTGTGTGTGGGTTCAAATATGCATACCATTGATTGGGCCACGTGGATTCTCAACGGGGTGTATTTGGCCCCCCCTCTCTCTCTCTCTCTCTACGCTGTAGTTATTGATTTTGATGAAGTCTTTTGCTCCAGACAGCGTATTACAAAGTCTCATTTGACTTTATAATTCAGCGCGACCATCTCCTGCTGCGCGTGCTATTCACTCATTAAATTAACATGAGCGGTATCAAACAGCTTGGATACGGTCAACACTTGTATGCCGTGAAACTCTGGAGGGTTCCATCTGCACACAGACATGCACACACACACACATACACACACACACACACACACACACACACACACACACACACACACACACACACACACACACACACACACACACACACACACACACACACACACACACACACACACACACACACACACACACACACACACACACACACACACACACACACACACGTACACATACATACATGCACCCACACACACACAGTATTTAGACATTGCCACATCCTGCACACACACAAGCACACACAGATAGATACACTAGCACGTACGTGTGCATACAAACACACACAGACATACCATATGCTCAGATATACACACAGACAGACACACACACACACACACACACACAATCTGGTACACCTGCACCCACACACACACATCTATGAGCAAAGACAAATACACACATCCACACACACACACAGACCGCCCACCGCTTCAGATGAAGTGATATTAATGACAATAGAACTGGTTGCCCGGGGGTTCATGGAGCCACACTCTGACAGCTGTTGCCTAGGGGACAGAAATTAACCTCCTACCTTCTACTTCATCTAGACACAGCTGTTTTAAATCACTCCTCTTATCCCTTTACACTGGATGCCAAGGCTTTATGAAGAGTCACAAGGTCATTGCCAGACCCGGGGAGACCCGGGGGTCCGGCCAACACAAGTCTCAGTCGCTTACTGAGTGAGTGCGTGAGTGAGTGAGTGAGTGAGTGAGTGAGTGAGTGAGTGAGTGAGTGAGTGAGTGAGTGAGTGAGTGAGTGAGTGAGTGAGTGAGTGAGTGAGTGAGTGAGTGAGTGAGTGAGTGAGTGAGTGAGTGAGTGAGTGAGTGAGTGAGTGAGTGGCTGGCTGGGTGAGTCGTTGAAACATGCATGTGCAAGTGTTGTAACATACTGATGACCAGACCAGCAGACCTAACTGTGACTGCAACTTGTTCCTGTTTGCGGACGACTCAGCCCTGCTGGTCTCTGACAAGAACAAGTTACAGGTTGAAAAAACCCTCAGCTCGGAACTAGGCTAAATCTGCATATGGCTCGCCGACAACAAACTATCATTACACATGGGCAAAACAGAGTCAATTCTCTTCGGTTCAAATAACAAACTCAGCAAGACCGACGGCTTCTCAGTTACAGTGGGTGACAATATTGTCACAAGAAAAGATGAAATTACCTACCTGGGTTCCATCCTAGAGGCTAATCTTTCCTGTGACAAAATGGCATCCAATGTAATAAAAAAAGTCACCCAACGAACTCGATTCTTGTACCGGATCTCTTCTCTGGTAAACAAGAATACCCTGAAGACTCTGGCAGGAGCACTCATTCAAGGGTACTACGACTATGCTTGCACCACATGGTACCAAAGCACCTCAAAGGTGCTAAAAACTAAATTACAAACATCACAAAACAAACTGGTCAGACTACTGCTTGACCTTACTCCTAGAACCCACCTCACCCCTGCCCACTTTGACTACCTAGGATGGCTTAGAGTAGACGACAGAGTACAGCAACTTGCAATGGGCCTGGTCTAGATACACTACACGACCAAGGTACCCATGTACATGTCAAAATACTTCCCAAAGGTCAGTGAATACCACGATCACAATACCAGAGGGAGCTCCACTAATCATGTTAAACCCAGATTCGGCTCAAACAAGGGACTAAACACGTTTCGCAATTATGCCACATCAATGTGGAACGCCCTACCCAAAGCTGTAAAGGAATGTGAATCACTACCCACTTTCAAAAACACTCTCAAAGAACACCTACGGGAGACTGCAATTCGAAACTGGCCCCTACAAATGTCCTAACCCAGTTGTACTGTAAACGACCAAGTATGGCTTTGTCAGTATTCCAATGCACAGTACAGTGACCCCCACCCACCCCCTACCCACCCCCCCCCCCCCCCTCAACCTCCAATGTACAGACCCCCCCACCCACCCCCACCCCACCTACCCAACCTCCTCCAATGTACAGTTTCTACGTCAAATGTATATACACTGTTTTTCTGGAAACTTTTTGTATCACAAACGGTACTTTATTTGCAAATCTGGTATGTCATAAATGTATAGATGTAGCAGTAGGGGAGAGTGGGGTGAGTAGTGCCACTTTTTACTTGAAGTGCCGTAAAAAGCAATGGGATTACAGTAATACCCCCAACTAAAATATGTACATATAGTTTAGGATGTTGTGCATCCCTGGGGACAATCACTTTGGATCTTAAATAAACAGTTTCAGAAATATACCTTAAAAAAAAAAGTGGTTTTGTGGCACAACTTGCCCCCGGTGCGGGGTAAGTTGTGACATTAGAGAGAATACACTGGGGTAAATTGTGCCATTGATAATTTTACGTAAAACAGATAATTTTAATCTCAAAAGCGGTAAAAGCATCCTGCAGATCTTCATCTCCTTTCCAACCTGACGTATAGTCTTCCCCTGTTGCACCTCTTTCACTGCTCTTTCCAACCTCTCAAGAGGAGTTGAAACCCTGTCTGTCTTCCGTTTATATATCTGCGTGGCATGATGGATTTTGGTCTAAAATTAAGAAAATCACATAGTTTTAGTGATCAAATGCAAGAATGCAATGTACAATAACAATAAAATACAATAAAGTAATATATATACAGTTACAGCATTGCAAATTGAGGTCCCTCCTACCGCCGTTTCACCGCCCTCTGCCGCCCGTTAACGGCTCTCGTCAAATGGTTTTATTAGGGTGGGTGCGGTTTCTGTTTTGTGCCGCCAGGAGGCGCAAAGTCAAGTTGGAATTATATCCATCCAGCGCCCGCCCCTACTCTGCCTCATGTTTACAAAATCAGCTGTTTAGCCATTAGTCATTAGCTATTAAACTAGCGTTAGAGTCGAGGAAAAGCAATGATGCTTTGGATCTAATGAACGAGGGCATATTGGACTTTGTTACAGCTGTACTCAAATGTAACTGGCCCGTGGATTTCAGCTGTCGCTGTACTGAATTTACTGGTAAGCTAACTTCGGTTTAACGTTAGTTTGTTTACTACAGTTATGTAGTCAACTAAGGTAACGTTACAGTAGCAACTACTCAAATAAAGCTGTATCCACAATTGCTGTCAAGTTAACGTTATGGTCTCTCGAAAATTGAATGCGACCTCAAGGCTTTTCAACACTGGCCGCGTAATATTAGTTAACGTTAATTTAGCAGGATGTAATGTGTAACGTTTAATCAACGTGAAATGGCCCTGAATACATCATATAATGTGTTTCCCAGCTGCTTATATTGTAACGTGTATGCCCAAAAATATATATCACTGAATTGAAAATGGGGGACCCTGATGTAAACAAGACTAAAGTCTTTCTCTGGTCTGTGCAATGTGCATCCCCTTAACAATTGTGTGTATTGAGCTGTACTGTATTGTACTCATTCTGCAATCTGTTAATGACATTTACATATCTGTAGATACTATATCTATATCTGTACATCCCTTACCTACTCTTACTAGTTACGCTGCTGGCCAGTATGACTTACTACCATATAGTGTCTTTATACCTGTATCACTGTACATATTAATACTATCTATATCTGTACATATCTCTTACCTACTCTTACTAGTTACGCTGCTGGCCAGTATGACTTACTACCATAGTGTCTTCTTTATATCTATATCATTTTCCATACCCAGTTCTCTTCTCTAATGGCTATTTTCTTTTTATGTTGCAGATACCTGTCAAACTGGAGACCATTTCCACTCCATCGCCATCAGCTACAGAGTGGGGTTTTGAGCTACTACTTAAAGGCACTGGGTCCTATGTACAATATATAGTTTTACTGCTATGCCCCTATGCTATAATTGCTATTACTAACTATATTATGCATTAATCACAACAAGTTATTTTCTTAAAGTGTCCTTTGTGTTTAAAGTGACCTATGGTGCGAGCGAGTGCACTGTGTGTTCATGTGTTTTTAAGTTACTGTAGACCCACATTAAAGTCAAGATAACTACTATTTGGATGGTATCTGTGTCAATGATTCCATTCAACCAAAGTGAGTATCACTGTATTATACTACAACTCTATACATACATCTGAGTAGTGATTAGCACTATTACTCAGTAGTACTAATTTATATATTTTACACAGTTTAATCACCTGTTCATTGTATATCACTATTGCACTTTACTGTTACATTTGCACTCTCAAAATTAGATTAGATTCAAATGTACAGCACACCATATACTGCTATAGTGGAATATACTATTCATAAATCATATACCATTGTATACCATCTTGTTGCGCGCTCCTGGCCACCGCAGTGTCATGATTAATTGAAAATGGGGGACCCTGATGTAAACAAGACGAAAGTCTTTCTCTGGTCTGCATCCCCTTAACAATTGTGTGTATTGAGCTGTACTGTATTGTACCCACTGTATTGAAACACAACATAGCAAGACGTAGCAGACTTTTTTTTATTACATTGGATCTCACAGCTAGGCTACAGATGTAAACTCCTAGTTTTTATCTTTGGCAGCCTAGGGCATGTGCACAAGTTGGTTGTGAGGGGCCTTCAATAATTGTACTATATTTCCAGACAGTGGGACCCTGATGTAAACAAGAACAAGTTACAGGTTGAAAAAGCCCTCAGCTCGGAACTAGGCAAAATCTGCATATGGCTCGCCGACAACAAACTATCATTACACATGGGCAAAACAGAGTCCATTCTCTTCGGTTCAAATAACAAACTCAGCAAGACCGACGGCTTCTCGGTTACAGTGGGTGACAATATTATCACAAGGAAAGATGAAATTACCTACCTGGGTTCCATCCTAGAGGCTAATCTTTCCTGTGACAAAATGGCATCCAATGTAATAAAAAAAGTCAACCAACGAACGCGATTCTTGTACCGGATCTCCTCTCTGGTAAACAAGAATACCCTGAAGACTCTAGCAGGAGCACTCATTCAAGGGTACTACGACTATGCTTGCACCTCATGGTACCAAAGCACCTCAAAGGCACTAAAAAACAAATTACAAACATCTCAAAACAAGCTAGTCAGACTACTACTTGACCTGACTCCTAGAACCCACCTCACCCCTGCCCACTTTGACAACCTAGGATGGCTTAGAGTAGACGACAGAGTACAGCAACTTGCAATGGGCCTGGTCTACAAGATACACTACCCATGTACATGTCAAAATACTTCCCAAAGGTCAGTGAATACCACGATCACAACACCAGAGGGAGCTCCACAAATCATGTAAAACCCAGATTCGGCTCAAACAAGGGACTAAACACGTTTCGCAATTATGCCACATCAATGTGGAACGCCCTACCTAAAGCTGTAAAGGAATGTGAATCGCTACCCACTTTCAAAAACACTCTCAAAAAACACCTACGTGAGACTGCAATTCGAAACTGGCCCCTACAAATGTCCTAACCTAGTTGTACAGTAAATGACCAAGTAAGGCTTTGTCAATATTCCAATGCACAGTGTAAAATGTGTGTGTGTCCCCTACCCAACCCCCCCCCCCCCCCCCCCACCTCCAATGTACAGCCCTCACCCAACCCACCCAACCCCACCCCACCCAACCAACCTCCAATGTACAGTTTCTACGCCAAATGTATATACACTCCTTTTCTGGACACTTTTGTATCACAAACAGTACTGTATTTGCAAATCTGATATGTCATAAATGTATAGATGTAGCAGTACTGTCTATTTGATTTGATTTGATATCTTTATTTCGAACATGCAATGAATACAAACAAACAATAACAAAAGCAAAACACAACTCAATCTACATGTTCGAAAAGGAGTAGGAAGAAGTATACACTTATTTAATCCTACCCCTTTTCCACTACTCAAATGAGTACTATTTTAAAACATAAAAAAAAAATATATATATATATGCAAAACAAAAAAACAAAAACTATATGTAAAACATGAAAGAAATAAAATACAAATGTAAACACCCGTGAATATCAAGTCCCTTCCTCATCCCTGTACCTTGTGTGAACATAATTTCCTTATACATCAGTTTGAATTGTCTCATGTTTGGACATTTCTTTAGCACCACATTTAGACTGTTCCACAGTTTCACTCCACATATCGAGATGCAGTGTCTTCTCATGGTAGTGCGTACATTTAGCACTTTTAAATTGTGTTCTCCCCTCAGATTATAACCCGCCTCCCTATCAAAGAACAATTCTTGAATGTTTCTTGGAAGTGCATGACTTTTTGCTTTATACATTAATTGTGCCGTTTTAAATTCCACAAGATCATTTAACTTCAAAGTATTTGACTTTGTACAGTTTCTACGCCAAATGTATATACACTCCTTTTCTGGACACTTTTGTATCACAAACAGTACTGTATTTGCAAATCTGATATGTCATAAATGTATAGATGTAGCAGTACTGTCTATCTGTATGTCATGTATGTCATATATGTTACGATGAATTGAAAATGGGTGACCCTGATGTAAACAAGACGAAAGTCTTTCTCTGGTCTGCATCCCCTTAACAATTGTATGTATTGAGCTGTACTGTACTGTACCCATTCTGCAATCTGTTAATAAACTTTTCAATCAATCAATCAATCAACAATTGTGTGTATTGAGCCGTAGCCTACTGTATTGTACCCATTCTGCAATCTGTTAATAAAATTGTCTCCCTTGCACCCCCCCCCCCCCCCATGCACACACAACATTAAGGGATAGTGCAATTATCTTTTATACCCCCCTGTTTGTTATTTATGCCTTACTCCTGTTTTTATATTTAATACTGTGTTTAGGACTGTGTTTTTATATTTTTACTAGCACCTAGAGCTGCATTTTAAATTTCGTTGTAACAACTGTAACAATGACAATAAAGATCTATTCTATTCTATTCTAGGCCTGCTCGTGGCTCTCCAGATTGGATGGTGTCTGATGACTCTGTGTCACTGATCTCTCCACACAAAGCCAACCCCCCACTGTATACACGGAGGTGTTATATTTTGGGGGTTGGGAAGTGAGTCAAGCCTGCCTGAACCATTGTTTCTCAAAGGCAAAACTACTGTAGTTTTGCCTTTGAGAAACAATGGTTCAGGCAGGCTTGACTCATGGCAGACTTGACTCACTTCCCAACAATATAACAAGTCAATATAATTAACTGGATCATCAAACATGGATAGTGGAATTCGTTTTAAAAAGTCTGATATAGACAATAATAAAAATAGTAAGATAAAATAGACAGAGTAAAATAGTGCAGTGCAATAAAATAGTAGAATAGAATAGATAAAACTTATTTTTTTACAGTGAAATAAAATAGTGATGAATGAATGACAATTTTATTAACAGATTGCAGAATGGGTACAATACAGTAGGCTACGGCTCAATACACACTTGTTAAGGGGATGCAAACTAGTAAGAGTAGGTAAGAGATATGTACAGATATAGTTATAGTATTAATATGTACAGTGATACAGGTATAAAGACACTATGGTAGTGGCCATACTGGCCAGCAGTGTAACTAGTAAGAGATATGTACAGATATAGATATAGTATTAATATGTACAGTGATACAGGTATAAAGACACTATGGTAGTAAGTCATACTGGCCACTTCTTCCTACTCCTTTTCGAACATGTAGATTGAGTTGTGTTTTGCTTTTGTTATTGTTTGTTTGTATTCATTGCATGTTCGAAATAAAGATATCAAATCAAATCAAATATACAGTACTGCTACATCTATACATTTATGACATATCAGATTTGCAAATACAGTACTGTTTGTGATACAAAAGTGTCCAGAAAAGGAGTGTATATACATTTGGCGTAGAAACTGTACATTGGAGGTTGGTTGGGTGGGGTGGGGTAGGGTGGGTTGGGTGAGGGCTGTACATTGGAGGTGGGGGGGGGGGGGGGGGGGGTGGGTAGGGACACACACACATTTTACACTGTGCATTGGAATATTGACAAAGCCTTACTTGGTCATTTACTGTACAACTAGGTTAGGACATTTGTAGGGGCCAGTTTCGAATTGCAGTCTCCCTTAGGTGTTTTTTGAGAGTGTTTTTGAAAGTGGGTAGTGATTCACATTCCTTTACAGCTTTAGGTAGGGCGTTCCACATTGATGTGGCATAATTGCGAAACGTGTTTAGTCCCTTGTTTGAGCCGAATCTGGGTTTTACATGATTTGTGGAGCTCCCTCTGGTGTTGTGATCGTGGTATTCACTGACCTTTGGGAAGTATTTCGACATGTACATGGGTACCTTGGTCGTGTAGTGTATCTTGTAGACCAGGCCCATTGCAAGTTGCTGTACTCTGTCGTCTACTCTAAGCCATCCTAGGTTGTCAAAGTGGGCAGGGGTGAGGTGGGTTCTAGGAGTAAGCAGTAGTCTGACCAGTTTGTTTTGAGATGTTTGTAATTTTGTTTTTAGCGCCTTTGAGGTGCTTTGGTACCATGAGGTGCAAGCATAGTCGTAGTACCCTTGAATGAGTGCTCCTGCTAGAGTCTTCAGGGTATTCTTGTTTACCAGTGAGGAGATCCGGTACAAGAAACGAGTTCGTTGGTTGACTTTTTTATTACATTGGATGCCATTTTGTCACAGGAAAGATTTGCCTCTAGGATGGAACCCAGGTAGGTAATATCTTCTTTCCTTGTGACAATATTGCCATATGCAGATTTTGCCTAGTTCCGAGCTGAGGGCTTTTTCAACCTGTAACTTGTTCTTGTTTACATCAGGGTCCCACTGTCTGGAAATATAGTACAATTATTGAAGGCCCCTCACACCAACTTGTGCACATGCCCTAGGCTGCCAAAGATAAAAACTAGGAGTTTACATCTGTAGCCTAGCTGTGAGATCCAATGTAATAAAAAAAAGTCTGCTACGTCTTGCTATGTTGTGTTTCAATACAGTGGGTACAATACAGTACAGCTCAATACACACAATTGTTAAGGGATGCAGACCAGAGAAAGACTTTCGTCTTGTTTACATCAGGGTCCCCCATTTTCAATTAATCATGACACTGCGGTGGCCAGGAGCGCGCAACAAGATGGTATACAATGGTATATGATTTATGAATAGTATATTCCACTATAGCAGTATATGGTGTGCTGTACATTTGAATCTAATCTAATTTGAGAGTGCAAATGTAACAGTAAAGTGCAATAGTGATATACAATGAACAGGTGATTAAACTGTGTAAAATATATAAATTAGTACTACTGAGTAATAGTGCTAATCACTACTCAGATGTATGTATAGAGTTGTAGTATAATACAGTGATACTCACTTTGGTTGAATGGAATCATTGACACAGATACCATCCAAATAGTAGTT